>NC_136483.1:119162301-119287301 GCF_053919585.1 Euprymna scolopes
GTTATTAGACGTTTTAAAAATGACTTCCAACTTTTCCTGTCTGTTGCAGACGTGCAGCATTCCATTTCGCTTGTACTACCCACTAGAATCAGGTTGTCATAAAATGAACCACTCCCCATGGATTTGGATCATCGACATCAATGTGGGACACTTTGGATCATTTTGGATAACTGATGACAGACAATATGACCAAACCAGTCAAGACGTCGCTGTGTGATGTATTTTCTCAAAGAAGCCAGTAGAATAAGGTCAGCAATTTTCTCTATCCGATGCACTGCAGCCAAGATTTTGTCATTCTGGCGTTTTGCCGTTGACCATGTTTCATAACCATGCAAGAAAACGAGTTGGACATGTGTGTTGCATGCTGCCACTCTTGCATACAATGGGATCCCCGCATTTTGTAAGATGGTTAACAGCTGCCCAAAGACTGGTTTGCATTAGAGTTTAGAAATTGTATTCACTAATTTCTTGAATACAAGTTTACACCTGACTGCTCTAAGGATAGTCTTTCTTAGTACCTTATCAATGTAAAACATGAAAAGGCTGCTTTTTATGTTGAAGAAATTTCTCACAGAGTATCTGACAGGCAAAAAGAAAATGCAATTAAACATAGGAAAAAATAAAAATTAAATGAAACTGGTCTATCTGTCATTTTATTTTTATTTCTTCTCATATCAAATTGTTTTTCCTTTCTGTCTTTTCATACATCCCTACTTGAACATGGTTTGAGGAAAGTATATTTTTAAGGCTAAAAAATGTGTAAAGCATCAACAAAATATTGCGAATATTTCAGTCTACTCATGTGACCTTTATCAGCTCGAAAATAAAAATAATATATATATATATTCTTTGTAAATCGGAAACAGGTGTTTCTCTCTCTCTCTCTCTCTCTCTCTCTCTCTATATATATATATATATATATATATATATATATATATATATATATATATATATATATATATATATATATATATATACTCACCCATAATAAAAGAATATTTCAAAAGCAGGAAGGAGCCGTTTACCCATGTAGGTTACTTTTCATATAGATAGATTAAATTTATAGATTCATTTTCCATTTAAAATTCCAAGGTAGTATCAATAGATTTTTCTTACCTGCAGTTGAATGGCATGTTGGAAGATGAACAGATTCTAAAAGACTTTTAAAATCTTGTTGGAAATTCCTTTGCACCTGCAATATTTAAAAAATATACATGCACTTTACCATTTTTAAATTAATTTTTTTTTCAATAAATTAGTTTGGATTTACGTGACTTTACTTTTCATACATAAATCCAAATAAATTTTCAATCTTTTTAATGATATAGGTATAGAGGGGAAAAGAAACGAAAGAAAAAAGATAATAAATAAATAAATAAATAAATAAATAAATATCTGCAAGTAGTGAACCCCCCTTCCACCTTCTTCAAATCAAACATAGACCCCTACCAAGCACCCTCTCCCTCACATACGACATCGATAACAGCAAGAGTCCTACAAATCCCCCCTCCCTCACACACAACAGCACTAGCAACAAGAACTCTACCACCACCTTTAACACCCTGCCTTTTCCTTCCCTTCGTTCACCCCTCTCTCTCACTGTGTAAAACCCGATACAACAGGAGCAGCGATAAAAAAAAGAGGAAGGGAGAAGAGAAAAATCTCTAAGTGGAAGAAACGAAAAAAACCCGGTCTTTTTGGGTCGAAACCACGAGGGAGGCGGATGGAAAAATCCCTGGTGCTGTTATGCCAAAAAGCAATGGAAGAAACCAGTGATCAGATGTGATGGACGGATCATCTCCGTACTGTTCCGAGGATAAAATGAAGGACTTTCTTTTGCTGTCTAACTCAAACTCCCATGAAAAGAAACTTCAACCGCCAGAAAAAAAAAATGGCATAGAAATGATGTCCACATAGAACAATGTAAAATGATGCACATCGCGTACAAGTTTTGGGTCGATGAGATAATATTGACGAATTGGAAAAAAGACCACAGAAGGCAATATATCTGTGTTCACAGACTTTTAAAAATAAAAAAAAGCAAGAAAGAAAAAGCTATGCTGGCTATGCGATATATTTTATCGGCAGTTAAGTACCCCATTTCTAATACCCTATCTCCCAAACCCTACCCCCGCCTCCATCCATGTTTATTTTTTCTCCAGACTGTTATTCCAGATCGACATTCATGTCAATTTGTTTTTACTTTATACTTTTTATTTTGTTTGATTTCATTATTTTCGTTATTGCTTGTTTTCTCGTTTGCTCGACCTCACCCCGATCCATTGAGGTGTTACGTTAAATTTCAATCATATGTTTAATAAAGCCCTTATGATATTTTATCCATGTGTTGTGTCATTCTTGCTTTGCGTCCAAGTCGTTTAAGGTTAAATGAGTCATTCATAAATCTTAGACGTGTCATTCCAGGGCGCAAATCTGCACCCGATGCACTTTAAATCTTTTTCTTCTATTTATATTCTGTTATGAGAAATGTAGGGTGAAGCGCCATTTTGGAGTCGAAGATTCTAACTAGAGGTGATCACCTCGACTTAGCTTCTCCCTGCTCATAACACTTTAAACTATGTATTAAAAAAGAATTAATAAAGTACATGCATTTACAAGAATAATATTTTATTTTAAAATGGTAAAGTAATTTCTGCATCACGCAGTGACTTATGCACCACCTTGCATATCTAAAAATTGATTACATATCTAAAAATTGATTGCATATCTAAAAATTGATTGCATATCTAAAAAATTGATTGCATATCTAAAAATTGATTGCATATCTAAAAAATTGATTGCATATCTAAAAATTGATTGCATATCTAAAAAATTGATTGCATATCTAAAAATTGATTGCATATCTAAAATTTGTTTGCATATCTAAAAATTGATTACATATCTAAAAATTGATTGCATATCTAAAAAATTGATTGCATATCTAAAAATTGATTACATATCTAAAAATTGATTGCATATCTAAAAAATTGATTGCATATCTAAAAATTGATTACATATCTAAAAATTGATTGCATATCTAAAAAATTGATTGCATATCTAAAAATTGATTACGTATCTAAAAATTGATTGCATATCTAAAAATTGATTACATATCTAAAAAATTGATTACATATCTAAAAATTGATTGCATATCTAAAAAATTGATTGCATATCTAAAAATTGATTACATATCTAAAAAATTGATTACATATCTAAAAATTGATTGCATATCTAAAAATTGATTACATATCTAAAAATTGATTGCATATCTAAAAATTGATTACATATCTAAAAATTGATTGCATATCTAAAAATTGATTACATATCTAAAAAATTGATTGCATATCTAAAAATTGATTACATATCTAAAAATTGATTGCATATCTAAAAATTGATTGCATATCTAAAAATTGATTACATATCTAAAAATTGATTACATATCTAAAAAATTGATTACATATCTAAAAATTGATTGCATATCTAAAAAATTGATTGCATATCTAAAAAATTGATTGCATATCTAAAAATTGATTGCATATCTAAAAATTGATTACATATCTAAAAATTGATTGCATATCTAAAAAATTGATTGCATATCTAAAAATTGATTACATATCTAAAAATTGATTGCATATCTAAAAAATTGATTGCATATCTAAAAATTGATTGCATATCTAAAAATTGATTACATATCTAAAAATTGATTGCATATCTAAAAATTGATTGCATATCTAAAAAATTGATTGCATATCTAAAAAATTGATTGCATATCTAAAAACTGATTGTTTATGATGACAGTTTATCTTTGTGAGCCTGTGAAGGTGTCTAGAAATATCCGTTCTCCATTCCTGCTAAAAAGAAATCACTGGAAACTCAGTATTTGAAGAAATGATTATTTTCTTTTTATTGACTTGTAGTGGTGATCTGGAGGGAGTGAGGTAAACAAGTATAGTAGACAAAAATTTATTTGTAGTGAAAATTGTTGAGTGTAACTGCAGTCACGGAGGTGGGCTGCATGCGCAAACTCGAAACCCGAGCGATGGGAGATGAGAAGGCGACAAATCAGCAGGTTCGATTGCGCATTAATTTGCATAAATGAGATAATATAAGGCCAGGAGTTAAGATGTTTGAGAGAGTCGAGCCGTTGAATTCTCGAGAACCAGATGGAACCTGGTTAGAGCGGAGAGTGTTGCTGAGAATCGAGTCCAGGTTTTTTTTTTTTTTTTTTTTCAATTAGAAGCTATTTCGGCGTTAAATATGGAGCCAATGCAGCCGAGATGAAATGGGAGATTTTAAATGATTTGCATTGAACCTGAAAAATTAAAAGTCGCGTTGAAAATTGAAAAGAGAGAATTTGAATGAGTCGTGTCAAACTGTGATGGTTGAAGATATGAAGTGAGTCGGATATTTTTTGTCTTTTTGTTTGTTAATCCCAGTGGGATTCGTTGGATTTCTTTAACTATGGTCGTAAAATGAACGTGCTGGAATCCAGTTCGGTCTACTTGTTTGTATTAAAGTCGTCATTTTTATACGTGGAATTTGGAATTAAATTTGCTTATATTTGTTAAAAAAACAAAAACAAAAAAAAAGTCGTCGCTGTTAACAGAACTTAAAGATTCGATTCGGACCACCTGTGTGTATTAAAGTCGTCGTTTTTCGACGAGGAATTTAGAGGGAAATCCTGCTGTATTGAAAAGAAAAAAAGTTATCATTTTTAAATGAAAAATATTTTACTCAAGTACAATTCGAGTCGGATTTTGTTGTTTGAAAAAGTCATCGTTGTTAAAAGAACTTGAAATGCGATTCGGATGACTTGTATGTATAGAAGTCATATTTCAATGCGGAATTTAAAATGAAATCCTGCTGTACTGACAAGGAAAAAGGGTGTCGTTTTTAAACGATAGATTTATTTTATAAAAAGACAATTCGCGTCGGATTTTATTGCGTTTGAAAAAAGTCTCACTGTTAAAAGAACTTAAAATGTGATTCGGACGACTCGTATGTATTTAAAAGTTATTTTTAAATATGGAATTTAACATGAAATCGTGTCGTGCTGAAAAGGAGAAAGGTGTCGTTTTTGAACGATAGTTATTTTGGTGAGAGTACAATTCAAGTCGATTTTGTTTTTGAAGAAAAAGTAGTCGCTGTTAAAAAGAATTACAATGCGATTGAGTCGACTTGTATGTAAAGTCGTTTTTAAATGAGAAATTTAAAAATTCATTTCTGTGTCTAGCCGTGTAGCCCCACTTTTGCTAAGTAGTATCTCTCTTTGTCGGAGAGTAGTGAGAGCTAGCTGTGTCTAGCGGAGTAGTGAGTGCTAGCTGTGTCTAACAGAGTGTTGAGCGCTAGCTGTGTCTAGTGGAGTGTTGAGCGCTAGCTGTTTTTAGCAAAGACAGATACTACTTCCCTACTCAGTTTATGATCATGAGATCGGGGGGGGCGTGTAGTGAAAATTGAGTGTGACTGCAGTCACGGAGGTGGGCTGCATGTGCGAACTCGAAACCCAAGTGATGGGAGGCGAGAAGGCGACGAATCAGCAGGTTCAATTGCGCATTAATTTGCATAAATGAGATAATATAAGGCCAGGAGTTAAGATGCTTGAGAGAGTCGAGCTGTTGAGTTCTCAAGAACCGGATGGAACCTGGTTAGAGCGGAGAGTGTCGCTGAGAATCGAGTCCAGGTTTTTTTTTTCGATTAGAATATCTTGACTATACCTGTTTAAATAAGAGTGTGTTATATTCATATTTTTACATTTTTGTAGCGACCATGTGTTTGGATTCTTTCCAAGACATGAGTCACTATGTTGTTTATTGTGTTTTCTTGAGTTCACACGAAGTCAGAAAAAAAAGATTAATAATCAAGAAACAGTTATATATATATCAGGGGCGGAGATAGGACTAGTGCCACTCGTGTCTGGCACAACCAATAACTCGGTCAATGTTATTCAAAATGGATTAAAAATCATCCATTAATTTCAAGCATATATACTTAGTCTGATCTCAATTAAATTACGTATCTATTCAAGTTTCGATAACTAAGTAGCCAAAAGTTCATAAATATATCTGGGAATAATACAAGGATGCTGTTTTGAACGGATTGTCTTTGTCTGGCCACTGTCAGATTCATAACAGCGGCTTTGACGTAATCCGTGCCAAGCACAAACCCCTCTCGTAATAATAGTAATGTTAGAGAAATCCCGCTTTTTGCTGTAGCCACCTGCAAAGTTAAGTCAACCTACAGTGCCTAAAATATTTAGCACGATGTTACTGATGAGGCCTGTTTTGGGAAGAGGGAGAGGGACCGAGAGAGAGAGGGGGAGAGAGAGATCTATAGACATATACGTACGCATAAACACATGAAGAACGATTACTACTATTGTTGCAATATGTAGTAGTACGAATAGTTATGTGTAAACATAACCACGCGTATATATCAGATTGCACGTAGACTAAAGCTGCTTTCAGGACTGCCAGCAACCACTGTAAAAGAGTAATAAAAAATGCAAGAGAGCTATATGCTCAGTCTGTTAAATCCAGCGGCTTGGTTCCCACCAGTTTTGGCAAATAACAAATAGGATCCTGAACAGAAGTGTGCGTTCTATCCCAACCATTATCAATGGACCAGAGGTTATCTCGTCAGCGTCAGATAAGGCCAAACTATTTGCAAAGAACTTTGCAGCTAATTCTACCCTATGTGGCGAAGGCCATCAACTCCCCATATTTCCTCCTATAACACAGAACAAGCTAGGTAACATACAAATATCCGTGCATGAGGTCGCCAAGCTAATCAAGAACCTAGATTCCAGTAAAGCAACTGGCCCTGATGGCATCCCAATTATAGTGTTAAAAAAGCTTCAACCAGAACTTGCTCCCATACTTACGAAACTGTTTAAGTGCTGCCTTAAGGAGAAGTGCTTTCCGACTCCCTGGAAGACCTCATCAGTTTGTCCTGTATTTAAGAATTCAGATGATAAGTCATCTCCCTCTCAGTACAGACCAATAAGTCTCCTGTGTGTTATGAGTAAGTTGCTGGAATCCATATTAAATAGAGAAATAGTCAACCACCTCAGCAGGAATAACCTTCTTAGAGACACACAATATAGTTTCCGCTCTGCAAGATCTACCGCAGAGATGCTGACGGTTATATCCCACAGGATTAGTGAATCTCTTGACAAAGGCTTCCTTTCTAGGGCAATTGCTCTTGACATATCAAAGGCCTTCGACAAGGTATGGCATAAGGGTCTACTTCACAAGATTTCCAACTGCGGTATAACTGGAAATGTTTTCTCAATCATTAAATCATTTCTCTTCTGATAGGCTCATAAGAGTAGTGGTAGATGGACAAAAATCGGAGGCCTGCAATATAAATGCTAGAGTCCCTCAGGGGTCAATCCTAGGCCCAACTCTCTTCCTGATCTACATCAATGACCTCCCTAAACACATACTTAAATCATTCGTTGACATCTATGCTGATGACACGACCATCTACGGCAACACATCAAAGGTTGTAAATGACAAAGTTCTCTCTGATTCTCTCTCCTCTGATCTCGAGTGCGTAGTTCAGTGGGGGAAGATGTGGCTGGTTACCTTTAATGCATCCAAAACCAAACTCCTATCCTTACATCATCAACGCTCTGATCCCCATCTGGCATCAATTGTGATGGATGGCTCTCGTCTGGGTGAGGCCCCGTGTTTTGACAAGCTTCTGGGTTTGACCTTTACTCCTGATCTGAAATGGAACACGTACATCAAGTCTGTTGCCAAGGTCGCTGGAAAGATGGTGGGATCCTTCTACCGCTCCAGAAGATATCTCACTACTGATGCAATTCTCTATCTATATAAAAGCCAAGTATGTCCAAGGATGGAATACTGTTGCCATATCTGGGCAGGAGCTGCAAAAAACAGCCTATCCTGCCTTGACAGAGTACAAAATAGACTTCGTGGCTTAGTGGGGGATGCCCTTTTCTCTATCCTGCAACCTCTCTCCCACAGAAGAGACGTTGCGAGCCTATCCTTGTTTTATCGTTATTTCCATGGCAGGTGCTCATCTGAACTCTAATCTCTGGTCCCCCCTCGCCAATCTTTCACGAAAAACACCCGTCTAGCCGAATCCACTGTGAAAAATTTCCCCCACTCTTTATCTGTGCCTAGATCAAAACGTGGATTCCATGAACAAAGCTTCTTTCTTAGAACTGCACGCCTGTGGAACTCTGTTCCGTCTGTCTGCTTTCCACCGGACTACAACTTGGATGTGTTCAAGTCCAATGTTAACAAATTCCTAATGAACCGCCCCCTTAAGTAAACACTTCATCAAATCTCCACACTAACGTAATGTACTTGCAATAACCCTTATCCCTGAGTGGCTTCCGGGCCTTGATAAGTGGTGATCACTGTGTAAAAAAAAGAAAAAAAAAAAAAAGATTGTAAATAAATATCAGTGATGAAGTTATTGTTTCATTAATTAATAAAGAATAGGTTTTGAATGAGAGTGAATTTGTTTGTTTTTTTATTGAGGAAATTTTTTTTTTTTTGTGAATTTTGAATCATAGAAATCTACGAAAAATACTGGTTTTAAGTCATTTTACTAAGAAACCCGTCAATCCAATAAACCTTCGTAGAATTCCGTAGTGGTACGTAAATACTTTTGTAATTTATTTTCATAACTTTTGTAATTTTTTTGTAACTTTTTTTCATACTTTTGTAATTTTTTTTTCATACTTTTGTAATTTTTTTGTAACTTTTTTTTGCTGCATCCATCATTTCACTCCTATTTAAACCGAACTTTATTCATCAATATTACCTTTTATTCTATGGAAAAATTTAATCGCCATTTTTGGAGAACATTACTTCAGTTGCCGAAAATATTTCAGTCGCTTCACTACATTCAATTTTATCACGGACTTTATTTACAAATTTTTTGTATCTTAGAATTTTTGGATAAAATTAAGATTTTCAATGTTCTCAGTGTTTCCATGGATAACTTCAACTGGTCAAGATATCATATGTTTCAAGATTCATCAGATGGAATTTACATTTTGGAAGTTCCCTGTATTTTGCATATAACGTCACGTGGGCTAATTTTCCTATATTTCACGGGTAAGAAGATTATTTCCTAAAACATTTTTAAAAAGTTGTACTGCATTTGATGTTAATAATCTGTACTTAAAATTAGATATAATGGAAATGGATATTGTGTTAGACCTGAAAAATAGATCGTTTGACCAGAGAAATGTAGCCGAAAAGCGAAAAATTATTAAAGTTGGGCGCCCAACTCCTTTATTCGTGAATAAGGTTAAAACTCGTTCGTTCCAATCCAATCCAAATGGTCTAATGATATTGAATGGTTATGTGCGAGTAAATCTGAGGAAAAACTCTATTGTTGGCCTTGCTTGCGTTTCACGCCTAAATCACGACAATCACGGACTGATACTGGCTATACTGATTATAGGCATATTTTTGACTGCAAAATTCATTCGAAATCAATGACTCATTTGAACAATTATAAGCGTTTAAAAACATTTGGCATGTATGACATAGTCACTGCTATTAGTGAATCGGCCAAAATTGAAAGAGAAAGGCACAATAAATTGGTCGAAAAAAATAGACAATATCTGAAACACCTGATAAACGCAATATTATATCTTTGCAAACAAGAACTACCATTGTGCGGACACGATGAAGGGGAAGATAGTCTTAACAAAGGTAATTATCGAGAATTATTGTAGTGTTTCTCTAAAACTGACAGTGTGTTTGCATCAAAACTTTCCGCCAAAGAAGGTTCTAGGCAATTTTCAGGTGTTTCCAGAACAATGCAGAATGAAATTATATCTGCAATTGATAACATGATTGCTGATGTTATTTACGCTGAAATTCAAAGTGCCTCATTTATTTCAGTTCAGGCTGATGAAACAACTGACTGTGCAATGCATGCATAGGTTTCGATTATTGTTAAGTATGTGAATGGATGCAAAATTATTGAACGATTCCTTAGATTTCAAAAGTGCCACAAGATTAGCTGATGTAATCGAGAATTCTTTAAATTCCTTCGATGATGCAAAATCAAAATTGGTTTGCCAAACTTATGATGGAACAGCCATGATGGCAGGTGAATGGAACGGAGTGCAAATTAAATTGAGAGAGAGCGGATTTAAATACGCCGATTTCATCCATTGTTATGCCCATAAACTTAATTTAGTTTTGAGTAAAAGTACGGAAAAAGTGGATGGCGTTAAAATATTTTTTTCACATTTACACAGCTTCAGTAAATTCACATCATCTAGTACGAAACGGAAGAGTGTGTTCCAAAAATTTGAAATCAGCATCCCTTTTTTTTTTTATTTAACTTCAGTAAGTTTTAAGATATCAAGGGGCTCCCTCCTAGAGCTAACACTTGATTCTGTTATGATTTAAATTTATATCCGAGGGCGCTTTTAAGAATAGATGTTTTCCCTTTATGGCTGCTCTTTGTGTGCTACCAGATGGTTTCATAAATCAAGAACCGTATCCGCTATAAAAGACGATCGTCAAAAAATAATGAATGCACTCGAAGATATTCTTAATCATGGCGAAATATGGGATGAAGCAACACTAAGTGAAACCGAAAATTTATTGTCAAAATTGAATGATTTCACTTTCATGTTTTTATGTCATTCTTTCTCAAATAGAGAAACTATTTGACATTTTACAGTGCAGAAAACTCGACGTGAAATATGCTCAAGATAAAATACATGATTTCATTCAATCGATATCAAACAATTGTGACAATGAACATAATGAAAATATGATCCAACAAACGATGACAGACATGGAGATATCTGACGAATCACACGCTCCACCCACAAAAAGAACTAGGGGAAACCGAATCAACTACAAAAGTGCATATTTTGAAATAATTCAAAACATCATTTCATCACTAAAGGAACGATTCGCCAACATAGGAGACTTTTCATATTTTGAATTGCTCGATGTGAAGACGTTTGAAGTTTTTTCCTGTACATTCCCTAAGCAACATATAGATGCATTGCAGAAAAAAATACCCTGGTATTTTTTACCTAAAATCCTTGACAAGTGAGCTCAGGTATTTGTATTCTGACAATGATTTCAAAAAATGTACCTCAAGTAAAATTATTTTGGAGATGCTTCATGAACTTGTTTTTTTTTTTTTGTCTGCAATGTCTGAAACTGTGAGACTGATACAACTTTTCCTTACCATTCCTGCTACTTCAGTTTCAAATGAAAGAAGTTTCTCAACCTTGGACAGAATACGATCATTTTTGAGATGCCCTATCGTCTTTAGCCCGAATTTCAATTGAGAAGCAAATGCTTAAAGACTTAGAGCAAAGAAAAGAATTGCACAATAAGGTAATAGAAGAATTTGCGGTCAAACCAAGGCGCCTGGAGTTTATGCTCAAATGAGATGACCTTCCCAAAAACGCGCTTGACCTGCAGACACGCCCATTCAAAGGCATTTATAGACGAAAATTAGCTGTGAAATGATGCAGCAAAAAAAAGTTACATAACAGAATCTTTATGAAAAAAAATTATTTACGTGCTACTACAGAATTCTACGAAGGTTCCGAGGTTTGAGGGTTTTTTTTTTACTATTAATATAAAATGACATAGAACCTGCATTTTTCTATGATTCAAAATTCACAAATAAACCATTCCTTGATGAAAAAAAAGGGATTGTGAAGTGTTAATAAAAAAATCAATCATTTAATTATTTTATAATTCCATGAGACAAATGACCTGGGGATTTGTGGACTTAATTGCTAACCTGCTTAGTTGTCATTGTCATCAATTTCTTTATTCTAATAAACATATTTTTCTCGTCATAGTAATGAACATCTCTTTTCTTCTATACTTTTGAAAGGAAAATTTTTTTATCTTATCTACTGTATTAACAAGACTACAAATTATATAGTATCTTGATTGTTCACAAAAAAAAAAGACCATGCAAGAGGGGGGGACGAGTAGCTAGAGTCGCCACTGATACATATATATATATATATATATATATATATATATATATATATATATATATATATATATATATCCCGCTGTTTTTTTACCAAATATACGTCCTAATATATATATAGTCATCCACATACAGTACTGTTTCGTTGTATCACAGCTCATCAGTGTGGTTAGACAGGCAACTACTTCAAGCCAGGATCGAAACCTGACCGCCCGTACTACAGTCAAGGCTTCTAACCATTATGCTAATTGGCTGCTGCTGTGCAGGCTGTGAATTAACGATGTTTTGACATCGTCCGAAATACCTAAGCTTGATTTGTTTACACAAGGAACATTGCTTAATACACTAATGGTAATTCGTGTATCACTTCTCAATATGCTCAATTCAAGATAAGGAGCATTATAGTCATCCACATACAGTACTGTTTCGCTGTATCATAGCTCATCAGTGCAGCTAAACAGGCAACTACCTCAAGCCAGGATCGAAACTCGACCGTCCGTATGACAGTCAAGACTTCTAACCATTACGCTAATTGGCTGCTGCTGTGCAGGCTGTGAATTAATGATGTTTTGACATCGTCCGAAATACCTAAGCTCGATTTGTTTACAGGCACGTCTGATTGAACACAACAGATATAACAACCGCTCCTGATGATAATCAGATGCACTGATAGAAAGATAGAAAGCGCCTGAGAAGAATGTGGTTGAACAACAACGTTTGGCCGCCATTTTATACAACATAATACAGCTGAAATAAAAATAAAAAAGACCGCTCGGCGAATGGAAAACATATCCAGAAAAATCGGAAAAAGAATAACTCTGTCACGTTCAATCAGACGTGCTTGAATAATGACTTGCTGCCAAAATATATATATATATATATATATATATATATATATATATATATATATACATTTATTGCCATAGAAAAGTATAAGGAAGATATACAAAGATGAAAAATAAAGAGGGTGAAATCACAGATGTAGTTTCAAACAAGATATGTAACAGCTTGACTCCCACAAAACACAACAGACACCATCCTCTCTGTTGACTCAACCATATAACAAAGATTATTGAATCTTCTATTGTGATCTTATAGTCCCATGTATTTTGATTGCCATACTGACTTTTATTGGTACTTTTGCATAATTTGACCCAAATTCTTGTGAATTCCTGTCAAGCATGGATCGGGCGAGACCGGCAATCATCGGTGTCAGCCGAGCAAGCGTTGTTCAAATGTTGAAACACTAACTCAGCTTTTTATTTTATTTATTTAGTTTTTTTTCTGTTATGTTTTTAGTAATTTTTAAGGTGTTATTAAGGGGGTGGGGGTGACTTTTTATTTTCTGATTAGTTACTTATTTATTGTTTATTTTATTTTATTTTAATTAAAAAGCGCTATCTAAATGGAAGCAGACGACATTCGAATTGGAAGAAAGCGACTAAACCAACAAACAAAAAAAAAAAGAAAAAGCTGACACACAAATATATTTTCAAACTCACCAAACAGAAAAATGACAGGCGAGAAGATAAATCTATACATGTTAGAAAAAGAATTTTTTTTTTTTTTACACAGTGATCAAGGCCTGGAAGCCACTCAAGGGTCATTGCAAGTACATAACCCTTATCCCTGAGTGGTATGAAAACATCGATACAGACAACAATCTCATATTGGAGAAGAAATTGCTGTCCCCCAAAATGAGGTGCAACAATTTTAAACACAAATGTTTACTTAAAAAAAGATCGTGTGTAAAAGATGGTTTCTCCTGGAGATGTACAAATAGACAGTGCCACCAAAAGAACTTGACTGAACAACAAGTCTTGAAAAAAAAAAAAACAAGAAAAAAAATAGGGTTACAAAAAGAAAAAAAAACAAGAAAAAAAATACGGTTACAAAAAAAACCCCAAAAAAAACTTGTACTTTCACCTAACAATTATATGGTTAAAAAAATCTTTTCGTGGAGAAAAAAAACAAACTTTCTGTTGATAAATATTTTGAAAAAAAAAAAAAAAATAATAAATAAATAAATAAATAAACGATTAAATACTAAAATGAAATAAACATATTTTCATATTTCAAGGTAGTTTTTTTTTTTTGTTTTTGATTATTTGCATTTGTTTTTTTTTCGGTTTGTTTTGTTTTTTCATTAGTCTGCATTTGTTACGACGTACTCAGTTGACACCGATAATTGTCTCGCCCGATCTATGCTTGACGGGAATTAACGAGAATTCGCGTCAAATTATGCAAGAGTACCCTTTTATCCTCTCCAAGTTAAATGATTCTCAGAGGAAAACTACAAAGATGATTTGAAGTGACAATATACTTTATTCTTTTCCTTGTTTAATTTACCTAGCCAAATAATTAAATCATGGAGGAAGGGGGAGATCATTCCTGCATCCTTACATTACGTTATCTGGTCTAACTCTACCCTATCAACAATGGGTCCGAATATCTTTGTTCAATCATAATGTCTCACTGCTAAACTTCTACTGTCTCAACTTTCTCCTAAACAGTGTCCTCACTATCATGTATCCCCTTTCCAGCTATCAAAATTTAATATTAATATGCAGCAGAATACCTTTTTGGTAATCCTTCTTACCATTATGTTATATTATGAGCTAAAAAAAATATGTGTGTTTACTTTAAAATTACCTTTGCCAAAGAAGTTATGCCTTCAGTCAAGTTTGTTGGTTTGTCACTATGTTTGCACATAGCTTAGCGACCACATCACAAATAAATTTGATCAAATTATTGTTTATAGTCTAACTTTCATTTTGGGATATCTAGGTCAAAGATCAAATGAATAGTGGCTCATCCTTACGTTGTCAGGCGAAGGTATACAATTCACAACTGACTTATGCTCTTGTTATAACTTTTTAGGTGGTGTATTGTTGTTGTGTTGGTTAAGCAACGCACTCTCTGAGTGCTTTTTTTCTTTCTGTTTTACTTACCTCATATTGAACTTGTGCCATGCTTATCAGTGGCCATTTTTCTAAAAGAACTAAATTCATCCCCTGGAATTACAAAATGAAAAATATAGTCACATCCAAAAATAAGAGAGGAAAACAACTGAAAAGAGTATGAAAATAGTTTTTCATATCAAACTATTGTGAACAATTATGTGCAAAATAATCTCCTAACTTCGAGCAGCCAAAAATATTTTAACATACTTTTGCATTTTACAACCAACCTGATTTTTTCTTTGCAATATATTTTTTTATTGCTTTAATTTAATCATTTTAGCAATCCCTTCTGAGAGCCTTTATTTATTCCTTCGAAATAAAAAACTTAATAAAATGGTCTGCCTTAATGGATCCCATTTCGATTCTTATTTTTCTTGTAATCTTTTTGTTGCTTTTTTGATTCTACATAATACCTGTTTTTGCAGAACAAATAACACTTTTGCTTTGTTACCTGAGATGATTATTGCTGTTGATTGTTGTTGTGGTTATTATTATTATTGTTATTATTATTATTATTATTAGTAGTAGTAGTAGTAGTAGTAGTAGTAGTAACGGCAGCAGACACTTCAACCTACGCACAACCATCTGCTGCACTTCATGGTAACGGCTAAACAAACAAATGCCTTATAAATTGAGAATGATTAATTATTGTTAACTAACCTCAAAAGAACTTTGTAACAAAACTAAAAAACAGAAAATAAATAAAATTACTCAATTTATAGATGGTGTTTTTGTAGAAATATAAAATCCTATAGTTGGACCCACACATAAAACATAAACATGTTCTCCAAAATTAGTGCAATTCAGAAAAAAATGATGTACAGACTTCCACGAAACTAAAGAGCAGAAAACCTCATACTTCGATGTGTTGATTTGCATACTCATGCGAAGATATTTAAAAAAGAAAGAAGAAAATATGCTAAAATTTTACCTGTCGTCTTTGGCGGACATCATTCTCCAAAAAAAACAGTGAAATGACAATCACCACTCTAATCCAATGACTGGATAATCCAGGAACTTCACCACAAATGCAAAACTGATCCCACACATATAACAAAACTTCTGGATTGAAATAAGCTATAGAAGAAAAAGAGAGATTGAATTAAATACACAGTTCATGAACTTGTATACCAACGTATCACCAGGTTTCTCAGTAATATACTTTTATTTCAAATAATATTTGGATGGAGGTTTGGAATAGAGGCTGCATTATTGTTTTTGTTATTTTTCATATTTTTTTCTCTCCATAAATGTAGATTATTGTAGAGTACTACATTTAGAGCATTATTATCAAAAAAATAAAATAAAATAATAATTTAATTAAAAGAAAATTATTTATATACATTGGAGGAGAGGGTGGACTTTGGTATTATAACTTAATTGTAAAATGGACATTGACTTATATCTAGTACTAGACTACCCATCAACCTCATTTTTTTTTTTTTTTACATTTTTCCTCTAACCCTTCAAAGGTTAGAGGGAAAATGTTAAAATAAAACAAAATTGATATTATATGTTGTTTTATTGTCTTGAGAAACATTTTTTTAGTGATGAGTGAAAAAATAAAACTCAAGAGGCCTCCAGAGCACTACTGCAAGCAGTAATTAAAATTAAGAGGTCCACCACCCCAGAGCACTATTATACCAAGTTTCTAACTCCACCACCACCACAGAAGAGAAAATATTTTTTAAGTAAGAACTGAAAAAAGTAATACTGCAGGAGTGCTATTAATAGCACTAAGTATAGTTATAAATATGGTTATAAATATGCCTATGGTTGTATGTTGTATATTTAGGTTTTCAAAATTTGGAGGAAGAAATCATTTTACACCAAACCTACATAATAAAACTTAACCACCATTCAAGAATCAAAAATGTTAATTTTTTTTTAATACCAAAATTTTAATACCAAATTTTTTCTTAATACCAAATTCTCAGTTTATAACTAAGAATTTGGTATTTATTCAATCATAAGATTTCTTTAAAAAAAAACATTAAAAAATGTTTTGGAGGGAATGTGAAAGCAGGTTTTTGACATTTATCAAAACAACTATTCTGTATAATAATCTCAATTCCAACAAGTTCGCCACACAGAATTTTACAAAAGAATGAAAATATTTTGAATGATTTAATGAGACTTTATTTAAAGAAATTGGTGTGAACTAACGGCATGTTTTATTCTGGACTACCACCCTGAACTTAAGGTTAGTGATCGCTACCCAGGACTTAGGGTTAGTGTTGTGGTTTGTGAGAGGCATATTTTTTTACCATCTTAGCAATATTGAAACTACAAGAACAATTTAACTGCTTTTATTTGCAGTAGCTATATTAGAATTAGGGAACTAACAAAGTGAAATCACGCATTTTTATCAACTACAGAGGAATCATTTTCAACTTACATAGTAGCAGATGCCCCCTCCCCCAATAAAATTTTGAATATTCAGTTTTAAAAAAATTCATAATCTGAAAATGTAATGCTTAAGCACCAAATCCAAATATTTTTTTAATTGAATAACAATCATTATAAAAGGGCTGAGAATATATTTAGTGTTTAAACAAATCTAAAGATTTTTTAAAATTTAATTGAATAACAATCATGCTAAGAATATGTCGTACATATTTACCAAAACACTAACCCACAAACATTCCTTGTACCACAGGCTTCAGCAGAGTCATCATATTTTCCGTTAAGGAATCAGTATCTTCAGAAGCACCTGGAAAAATATTTTGATTGTCAATCAATGAATCAAAGTTATGCAAAATAAATAAGTCTTCTGATATTCATAAATGACTTCTCTGATAAAATTGTTTCTGAGATGGGTATATTTGCTGATGACACCACTCTCTATAGTAGGCACGAGGGGAAAACAAATAAGCACATATCTAAGGAAATTGCAGAAACACTAGATAAAGACCTCCAATCTGTAGTGAAATGGGGACAAAAATGGATGGTCACATTCAATGCTGCCAAGATTAGGCTTGTTTACTTCAATAATTACAAGAAACCTTCTCTACCACCAATGACAATGGCCAAAAACACATTACCTGAAAGTATTTCCTTCAAATTCCTTGGCCTAACATTCACAGGGAACGTTACCTGGTATAGATATATAGAGAGCATTGTCAAGGCTGCTATGAAGAAAATGGGCTCTCTCTACCATGCTAGAAAGTTACTCACACCTAAAAGTATGCTGTACCTCTATAAGGCCACCATTCGCCCATGTATGGAGTACTGTTGTCACATTTAGGCTGGTGCATCTGCTACTTGCCTCCAACTCCTGGATAGGATTCAAAAGAGAGTCGCCAACCTGATAAGTCCTGAACTGTCAGCTAGACTTCAGCCCCTGTCCCATCAACAAAATATTGCATCCCTCTGCCTGTTCTACAAGTACTTTAATGGTGAATGCTCTGACGAATTACAAGCACTTGTACCCCTCGACGTAAATACCCCCCACAAACCCAACAAGCAACTAAATCCCACCCTTACACAGTAGAGATCCATAGGTGTAAAAAAGCCTTCTACTCCAATAGTTTCTTCCCCAGAACTGCTAGACTTTGGAACTCCCTTTCGGGATTCTGCTTTGCCAACTGTACTGACATGCAGAAGTTCAAGTGTAATGTGAACAGATATCTTGCTACTCATCTCCCTTCGTAATATCCCTGCAACTTATGTCCCCAATAGTAGCCCTCTACTTCAAAGTGGCACTATGCCTTGTTTGGGGTGAAAATTGAACAAAAAAAGTCTATCTATATTTATATGTAGCTGTAGGTACAAAGACGTTAATTTTAGTAAGGGATATCATGCTTGGAAGTTACCTTATCTGAACATTCCCAAACTTCCTGCCAATTCCAAGTCCCTTCAACTCATTTCAGTCAACCAGTCTTCATAATCGGTTTTCTTTTCCTGTTCTCTGTTCAGAACTTCATCAAGAAACCCAAATTGTCTAAACTTCTCGTCTTACTTCACAGACATTATTAATAACTATTATTTCACAAAGTGCACCACCAAAAAGGCAGTATGTTTTTATGCCTTGATAAAGTTGTCTAAGCTTTGTGATAAATTGTAGTGGCATTCAAGTTTGCCGAGAATTGTCCATAGTATTGCTCTATTCATAGAATCAACAATCTTCATTAGACTCACAAAAAACTGGTAGAGTGTCGTTCCAGAAAAGACCAGGATGAAGCTGAAGGGGGCAGAAAAACTAAGCAAATACATAAAACTTGCCAGAAAGATAAAAGGAATATAAAGCATAAAGAAAAAAGAACTAAATTTCAGAGAAAGCCACCGGCAGTTATTAATACAAAGAACCATCCTCTTTTGATGTTGTATCTGCAATCTTTTATTCTGTTGTATGTAGACATATGACTTATAGATTCTTCTTCGTTTCATCGTAAATGGGTGGTATGAGAACACCAGGTGAATTGCAATGATGTTCAAAAAAGAAAAGCAGATAATATTGAAAATCGGTAAAGATTTGTAATCACTGTTTTTACTGTTGAGAGATCACTGGTTGCAGCTTGTATGACAACTCCTGATAAGAAAATAATAAGGTATTAAAATTACAATTATTGTTTTTGTGTAAAATAAATAAAATTACGTAAAAGGAACGTCTTTTTTACTGCTGATAAAAAATAATTAGAAATAGTAATGTCTTCTAGACTGTTGAATCGAAATAGAAAATAAACTTTCAAAAGTTTGTCCGACTTTTCTTCAGCCACATCTTTTCTCCTAGCAGACTCTTCCTTTTCTTCATATGTCATTTCTGTTTGTCTGTCTGTTTGTCTGTCTGTCTGTCCCTCTCTCCCTCTCTCTCTCTCTCTCTCCCTCTCCCTCTCTCCACTACTGTCTTTTTCTTTCTCTTCTACTTATCTTAGCTGTACTTTCAACACAATATACCAAAAACATATCTTATTGAGTGTAATCCTGTCAATAATGCCTCATTTTTATGTCTTGCAGATATAGTCCATAATGCTAATATATTTCCTGTTGCAATTATAAAAGAGTCCATTTAGTAGCAAATTCGTTTTTTGCATATATTTTTGACAAGACCCACTCCAGTTCATTTCTCTCCCTTCCTTCCACTGTTTAGCACAATTTCGATGAACAATTTTTTGACTTACCTTGGCCCGAAGCACTAAATATGTTGGAATACGTTTCAGCTGTTGTCGGATATTTTTGTGTTAGCAATTGAAGTATAATTTCTATAAATGTTTTAAAATCCTGAAAAGATAAATGTATTGATTACAATTTTGTTGTTTTTTTTAATACAATATCCTAAAAATAATCAAACTGAATGGAATTTCAAACTGAACCTTTTATTTAATCCACAGGGGTAGATTGTTCTCGTCCTGTTAGCCTTAATTAGGTAGAATCTTTAAGTAATTTCTAAAATTTTATATTTATTATCACTTTCAGAAGACTGTCACTTAAAACTGTCACTTATTACTAAACACTTTATCCGTTGCACAATAAATGTATGTGGACAATTGTAATATGAATTTTGGAAGCTTTAAATCTAATCTTGTTTGAGACATGTAGTGTTACTATTTATCACAATATATTTATTGTATGTTATTACTATTTAAAAAGTAATAAACAAAAAGTATTTCTTTCAGGCACTAATCTAAGTTGCAACATTAAAATTATTTCTGATGATATTGATATTATTAACATATAATCCCTTCACGAGGGATCATGCAATAACTAAAAGTGTTCAGATATAAGCAACTAAGACCATCAAAACATTAATTGGAATTTCCCTTTATCCCATTGATAGCAAACAAACGATACTTGTGCGTGCACTTGAAAAGTTACTGAGAAAAAAAAAAAACTAAAACATTCCTTGTCATATTTTTATGTTTTGTATTTATTTCTATGCATGCATTTGCATCCAGTCAAGTTTTGATGGTCGATAACTTAGAGAATAAAAGAAAATCTTATGTCATACCTGATTTGATTCCAACATGTAACTTGGTCTGTATGTCATAAAACAAAGATATTCTTCAACCAAATCTGTCAGCTTTTTCTGAGGAAGTTCTCTAAAAATCGAAATATTAATTATTAAAAAATGAAGAATTAATGTAAATTTCTGAAGTATGCAAAAACTTGCGAAACATAACTTTAGAATTTATTAATAATAATTTATTAATAATAATTTATTAATAATAATTTAACCTGAAGAAAGAATCCGTATGGATAGCTGAAACTTTGGTTAACAATTTATATCTGTATTTACTTGATTTTCAACAAATGTTATATATTAGGGCCTCGCAGGATAGTCTTTTAGCCCTACAAGCAAGATTTCTAGAGTTTCCATGAAACTGCAGATATTGATAGATGATCGAACTAATGTACAATGTTATTGTAACATAAAATATTTCACTAGCAGAAGGAATGTTAGAAGATAAATAGTTAAAACAATGACAGATTCTGAATTTATCAATAAGTCAAATCTTTTAAAGTCGCAATAAAATATTTACAAAGTTTATGATAACAAAAGACTTGGAATTTAGTTCAGCAATATAATGTTGGAATAAATATTTACAATTAACAATAAACAAGAAGATTAACCTGTTTACATAATTAACAAAGAAACAGTTATGATATATTCACGTAAACAGTCACAGAAGTTAGTTAGTCTACTGGGGATTGGACTCAGGATTGGTCATCATTTTTACATCCATAGAAATGCTAATGGACGCAGTTTTGAATAAACCAAAGAAACGTTTGCAAACTCCGAGATGTGAAACATCAAAGAAATAAAGTTATATAAAAGATAACTTGTTGTATTGTTGTTTCCTTTGGAATGTAGCATCTTCATTCACAGTATTTCAACCACCAGAAGAGAAGGAAATGATTAAAGAAGGTATGTTGCCCTTTTGTCTACGAGAATACGTCTAATGTGTGATTAACACACACACACGCACTCACAATGTCCATTACACACACTATTAAACAATGTGTACATACTAGACGATACCGCTGCTAACAATTCCACGTTTACATTAACACGTTTTCATATACATTTAAAGAAACAGTGTACATGTGCATATATGTTATCTAGACCACTATATAACAGATCTTTAGATATACACAGACAATAGTGTAGTGGTGGTTAGTGGTGGAAATTGGGTAGAATTTTATTATTTAAGGAGACGGTTCAACAAGAACTTGTTTAGATTGGAATTGAAAATGATCATACTGTAGTCAGATGGAAAGCAGGCCAGCAGAACAGAGTTTCACAGGCAGGCAGTTTTAGGAAAGAAATTTTGTTCATGAAATTTGTGTTTAGATTTAGACATTAATATATATATATATATATATATATATATATATATATATATATATGTATATGTATATGTATATATATATACATATATATATATATATATATATATATATATATATATATATATATATATATATATATATATATATATATACCACCTTTTTTGGCAATTTTATAAGTTCCAAATCTCAGTGACTATTGATCAAAATTTAACAAATGAAGGCTCGTTGGAAAGTTAATGACCTGAATTGTGTAGTGGGCTATGTGGCATTTGCCCTTAAGGGCGCACATTAAGGGGATCATCCATCATTCAGAGCCTATTTTTGGCACTTTTTTACAGTCATAAAATGTTTCAATCATAGTCATTTGCTTTCCTAGTTATTCATATGAATTACAAAATATCTGATGTTTCCCAAAAACCTCTGGCTTTGATAGACTAAAACTTGCTGCTATGGTTTCAAATTATCTGAAATAACAGCAAGGAGAAACTTGATTCAAAATATTTCTCATATGTTATATCTCCCCTCTTTGCTTTTCATACATAAAGTAAATTTCACAGTGTATAATGATTATTTGATACTGGAGATATTCATAATCGTACCCATTTCTAAAAGAGAGGAGATATGAGAAATATTTGGAATCAAATCTTCCCTTGCTGTCATTTCAAATCATTTGAAAACCATAGCAGCAAATTTTAATCTCCCCGGCCAGAATTTTTGGGGAAATGTGTGTGTGTGTGCGTGTGTGTGTGTGTGTGTGTGTGTGTGTATTCATAATTAGTATTTTAAGTATCCACATAAAATGTTTTAAAGAGATAATATTTCATGTATCGATTTTCAGTATTTATTTCAACAATGTTCAATACATGAGTAAAGTGAGATAAAGGGTTATGAAAATCTGCTTATGGCAATAAAACTAATCAGATGTTCATGGAGACCCAACGTTACCTGGATTGAATGAAGATCAACAAATGTTCCACACTTTCAATACTTTTATTGTCATCGAAATTAGTGAAGTCGACCATTTTTCAATCAAATCGATTAATTGCACGGCTACCGAGATAAGATCTTCCACTCGGTGGCCTTGTTAATTGTCTGCTCTAGTCAGAGACCCATCACGGTTCACAGGAAAGAACCTTCACATGCCTCCCTGTAGTGACTTGGTCCACAATACATTCTAGTCTACATTGCACTATTGTTGATTTTATAAAATTATTTTTATATAATGACTTCAATTAAAGTTTAAAATGCAAAAGTCAAGTATCATGGTTTAATTGTGCTCTAAATAGAAACATCTATTTCAAACGCGCTCCTATCTTAACAAAGAGCCTTATTACATTGGACCCTTCTGCTTGTGTGGTGATAAAACTTTTCAAATACAATTCTGATGTTAGGCTGTATAAGAGTGTTAACTTTGTTTAAAATCGAAGTGTTCCTTCTGTGATCGGATTTTTTCGATTATCGATTACAAAACCTATCTAAGAACACTACCAGACACATAAAATACATTTGCATGAAATTTTTAAAAAATCGACTCAGCTGTTTCGGAGTTTATAAGAAACAAAATTCACAGACACACACACACACACACACCTTTATATATATATATATATATATATACATATATATATATATATATATATATATATATATATATATATACACTGTGTATCAAATTATTAATGAGTTTACATTTTTTTAAATATTTAAGGAATAAGTGAATAAAAATCCATGAAACTTTCAGAAAGTGCTTACAATGCTATTCAACCACTCCAGTCAGAAAATAAAAGTATTTAAAGCAGTATTAGCGAATCTATGGCAGAAGATAGAAATATCTGTTGATTTCAGTGTGTCAAGTTATTAACGATGTTGAGAAAAAAAAAACACAATATACCCATAACTTTTTCATTGAAATAATTTTCAAACATTAAATGAACTAGGAAAAATCCTTAGAGCACAATAACTACATAGCAATGTCTACGTTGACATAATTAGTAGGGGATATGAGATTCTTTTTTATGAATGACTTGTAAAAGACGTTGGTCTACAGAATTAGTCAAATTTGTGATTTCATCAACAGTTATTCCTTATAATACCTCTTGGAGAGCATCCTACAATTCATCTTTGCTCTTAAATTGGCGTCCTCTTAAATAGAGGCGTCGCATCATGATACTTCAAAGGTTCTCAATTGGGTTCAAATCTGGTGAAATCGCAGACCACCCCATCTTCCGTAGCCCAGAGAATCCTAGTTGTTGCAAATACTCTTTGCTTTGTTTGCTGCATGTGAGGGAGCATTATCCTGCAAAAAAATAATGGTTCTTCTGAACGTCAACCATTACTTCTTCAGCCATGGTTCAAAGTGCTTCTTCAGAAATCTATGTAAGCATTTGACGTCATTGCTACGACTTCTGGGACTCTCCATGGGCCAACTAAAGTACCTCCGATAATCCCAGCCCAAATCATTATCCCACCACCACCTTGTTGGCGCCTTAAACGCTGATAACGATGTCATCCCTCTAGGACCCATCCTTTGCTCCAGCCATCTGGGCTATCAAGAGTGACACGAAGTTCATCCATGAACAAAACTTTGGAAAAATCCGTTTTTATGTTGTCTTCTGCCCATTTCAATCGGTTTTGTATGTGATGTTGATTTAATGAAGGCTTTGTCACTTATGTCAGAAGGCGACATTGAGTACTTTTTGAGACATTCTTCAATCTGGCTTGGTCAAAGACTTCTTGACTTGTTTACCCAGGTTCCTTAACAACTTCACGTTTAATTTGGAGTAGAGAACGGCGTGAAACAACTCTAGATTTACCTTTATCAGCTCTCTTACATACCATTGTAGGATCCTTGACAAAGTTCTTCACAGTTTGATGGTATCTTCCTATCATTTTCGATATTTCGAGGGCAGTTTTACCTTTTGTTAGCTGTTCTGTAATAGTACTCTTTTCAGAACTAGTCAAACCACCTTTACAACCCATTTTAATGACGAAACAAACTGCCTTGTTAATAATTTGACACACCTCAAATTCAGTAGTTACGATGCAAGTGGTTTACATTGCGTGTCCTAACTGCTTATCTAATAGAATCTTTTTCTGACTCTTAGCATGAAAAATAGTCATCTAATCAAGTGAAACCCAAGCTCTCAGTAATGTCTATCAAAAAATAATTTTTAACATAGACATAAAGAAATATAAACCATAAATGTGTTGAGTGTTATTTATGATCTTTGCAGTTGATGCAATCACATTGTGATTCACAACACACATGATGATTAAAAAGTATGGAACGGTATGAAAAAAATTTTTTTTCATCATTTTTTTTATAATTTTGTAGTTTGGTGCTTAATCTTTAATCAGTGAAGGAAATTTTGAAAAAAATCTTGAAGATATAGATTTTGAACGAATGAATGCTACTTACCGCGATGTAAACGGAGCCATGGTTAATAAGAATGGTATTGTTAGTAGAAAATCTTCAATGGTAAGAGACGTGACCCCACAAGCTGAACAATAATTGTAGACCATAGCTATCATTGCTTTCAAAGCAGCTGAAGAGAAAAATGGAAATAAGAAGATTAATTAATTAAACAACAAATATTGTGTTAGAATTCTGTCATTGTTCTCGACTTAAAAGTTGTATTAGTCATAGAGAAAGTTTCTTTGGGATTTTGTTAAGAGAACAGTTCCAAGTTCTACACAAGCAAATGTCTTTTAGCTGCGACAGTCACCTCATGGATTTTCACCAGAGCCCTTTAGCTGTATTCAGACTTAGGTGGCCCTACCAAAAATCAACATAGTTCTGATACAACCGTGTAGGCACCATCTACATGATAGAGAGTATTTATTTTTAAAAGATTTAAATTGTTACAATAAATTAATTAATTAATGTGTTAAAACGTCCATTTCATTTATTCAAAAAATATTTAGCTGACAAGTATTTTACAGTAAAAAAAAAAAGATGGTAGAATTTCTGCAAGGTCTTGCTGGTAATTACAATCAAGAAATAAATCAAGGATCATGTTTTCATCAGGCACCCCAGACAATGAGAGGAATGTGAAGGTAATTTTGTTTTTTTATACCTTCCAACACACATCAGTGTGTCAAACAGATGATGATGATGATGATGATGATGATGATGATGATGATGATGATGATGATGATAGCTACTTAAAGTAAACACACTTCCCTATTTTTTCATACATTTTGAAAAAGTATTTAAAAAATAAATAAATTTATGTAAATAAAATAGGCTGTTTTATGCCGCATGTATCATATGTATGTAGTGGAGTAAAACACTGCTGCTACTACTACTATTGTTGATATAAAATAAAAACAATAAGAATTTATAGGCTTCAAAAGTACTGGTGAGAGTTGCACCAAATTTGGCATGAAGTATACTTGACATGTTGAATGTAGATGCTTCTTGTCCTTGACTGAGTTACAATCTCTGGTTTCCCTGTGTAAAACCTTCACAATAAATACCACTGCTACCACTACAACAAAAAATTTTTCTTTGCCCCTGTGTTCTTAAAACTAAACAGAACTTCTACAAATAGAACTTCTTTCCAAGAATTTCTGTCTGCAGAACACAATATTATGGAACTGCTTCCCCACCAAGTACAACTTAGTTGTCCTTAAATCTAATATCAACAAATACTAGTCAAACCTTCCTCTTAAGTAATCAAATCCCAATAGTTTTCAGTCTACAATTGCTTATTATTTTATCAATAGTAGTTTTAGTAGCAATATTATATTAGATTGTTTTACGTTCTTTGTCACACACATATACATACACACACATACACACATACACACAGCATCTCAAGGTTACTTCACGTTAAATTTGATGTGGTTATGTAAGTAGGTTTAGAGCCTAAAAGTAATAAACAGGCCGGTTGACAGACAAAAATAAAATACTTAACAATTGAAAAAAATTTTGTTTTTATCCAAATCTACTCACTGGTGGAACCGTTTAATGACTGCAAATTAATTTCATGAAGAATCTCTTTGCAGTGTCGGCCAATTTCATTTTCAAGCTGTCTTGGTGGTTTAAATTGTTCATCTGGTTTGGGCTTGTGACTGAAGACTGATAAGCATTGCACATTAATTAACAAAACATGTAAAAATTACAAAAATACATTTGTATCAAAATCACCAAAAATGTTAGTGTCTATCAATATGAATAAATGCAAAAGAAATGTTGGTACTTTTGCAGTTTAAATCCTATTTTTTCCATGAGTATCGCTCGGCAAAGCTCGGCAGATGACAAAAACCACTGGATTATACCGAGCAAACAGAAATCAATACAAAAACGGAAAAAAAGAAAGAAAACAAATAAAACAAATAAAACAAACAACCTACCGTAATAATTTCATAATTTTTACTGTTTTATTTATTTTTTTAATGGCAACTGTGTTTTTTTTCTGTATTTTGTTTTTTTTTTGTAATAAAAGTTTTGTTTCTTTGAATTAGTGAACAAATATATTTTTTGTTTTGTTTGAGTATGGAAAGTTATTTTTTCTTTAAATTAATGAAAAAAATATTTGGTTTGTTTTAAGGAACAAACAACAAATTTGCAGGGGAGGGGATATACATATTTTTCGTTAATTTTTTTTTTCAGTGGAAAAGGTGTACTTTTTTTTGTAATTTTTAACAATTTTTTTTTTCTATATTCAACGAAAAGTTTAGAGCAGCCGACGATGGCAATTTTTTTTATGCATTTTTTCTACAAAAAATTTTTTCCTGAAAATAGTTTTTTTTATGCTTTTTTAAGTTTGGTTGTTAGTATTTTTCATTTATTATGAATTAGGGTTAGGCTTACACTTTTTGGGGCAACTTATGGTTTCTGACCTTAGGGATAGTATTTTCTGCCAGCTGAAGGAAAGCAGCCAACAGCGACAAGGTAGGCTGAGAAAGGTTGTTAGAGAATCTAGGTAGAAGTTCCTGAACCTGTGATCAGGAATTTCAGGAAAAAGGCAATCCCAACATATCTTTTTACATGTTCACACCTTTGATCAACCTGCCACAGCAACCTGCAGCCTCTCTTTTTATACCTAAGTATGATTTCCATGCATCAATCTTGTGTTGGGAAGCAATTTCATAGCAGTCATAAACATTGATATTTCCTTCCTCTGGCAGAAATCAATCCTAGTAAGGTTTAATCCACGATGATCAAGCAGACTCCAAACGTTTTAGAGATCTGCAATGTACCTCGCACTGAAACATTTCCAACATTCACTCGAGGGCCGTCAATTTGTGATCTATACTGATCACCGTCCGCTTAAATACGCACTTCGTTCTAAGCTGGACAAATATTCTCCCCGTGAAACATGCCACTTGGATTTTGTTTCACAATTTACCAGTGATATCCGACATATCTCAGGTGAGCAGAATGCTGCAGCAGACGCTTTGTCCCGCCTTCCCATTAATTCTCTGTCCTCACCATCGGATATCGACTTACAGCAGTTGGCCATAGACCAGCCAAGTCTGGACACGTTGGATCCGTCGTCACCTGAATTTGCAACTTGCAAATTCGCATACCTGCCCGTACCTACCTCGGACACGCAGATCATTTGTGACACCTCAACGGATTCACCTCAACCATTCGTTCCATTGACTCATCGTAGAGTTGTTTTTGACACCCTACACAATTTGGCACACCTCGAATGCAGAGCAACAGTGAAGCTGATTACAGCTAGATCTTTCTGGCCAAATATGAGGCGTGATATCACTGCCTGGACACGTTCCTGTGTATCCTGCCAAAAGTCAAAGGTGCACAAGCATATCCGTGCACCCCTTGGAACATTCACCACCCCAGACGCTCGGTTTAGCCATGTGCACATCGACCTAGTTGAACCTTGCTCGGTCAGTCAAGGATTTACTTATGTCCTGACCTGCATAGACCGTTTCACACGGTGGCCTGAAGCCATTCCCCTCACAGACATTTCGGCTGAGTCCGTAGCGCGAGCCCTTATATCAGGCTGGATATTGCGTTACGGAGTTCCCACTACCATCACCACTGATAGTGGCGTACAGTTTGAATCCAACCTCTTCCAGGAACTCTCCAGGATGCTAGGGATCCAACATATTCACACTACAAGCTATCACACTGCTTCTAACGGGATGATTGAACGCTTCTATCGCCAATTGAAAGCAGCATTACGTGCTTACCCTGACCAACAGCGATGGAGCGAATATGTACTGGTTGTCCTTCTTGGCTGTCATGCTGCTGTCAAAGAGGACCTGGGGTACTCTTCAGCCGAACTTGTATATGGAGTACCTCTATCGTTACCAGGCCAAATGTTGAGCCTGATAGAGTTAACAACAAACCATTCAGCTCTGTATGTAAACAGACTGCGAGCTTATTTTAGTAAGCTCCCACCAATGCACACTAGGAAACAGACCATTAGATCTTCAGTTCCAAAGGACATTTTGTCTTGGACTCACGTTTTTCTTAGAAAGGACGCTGTGAAAGCCCCCCTAACTTCACCTTATACTGGCCCTTATCGCGTGCTTTCACATACCGATAAACTCTTTACTTTAGATATCAGTGGTAAAAGAGAAACTGTTTCTATTGATAGAGTAAAAAAAACTTTCTTGACACAAAAACACACGAGCCACACATTTCCCCTACTTTCACACAGCATCAAAATATGCATACACCTGAAGTAAATGCTCCAAATGAAGACAATCATGTCACCACTACACGTAGTGGTCGGCAGGTACATTGGCCGAAGAGAATGTGTAAAACTTTGTATTTCTGTTAAGAAAATATTTTTTCTTGTTTTCCCTTCTTTCAAAGAAAAAAAAAAAAAGAATATTCTATTCCAAGAAGTTGCAAATATTCCCCAAATTTTCCCACAAAAGTAAGAACATTTTTTTTTCTTTCTCGTAAAAATAAATACAATAAAAAGACATTTTTATTTTTTGCTATTTGTTATGCTACCTTTTTCTCTGTCGGCTTTCAGCCTAAGCAGGGGGTTATGTAGCAGAAACAAATGGCACTTTTTTCTTTCATGAATCAATACCTCTCCCCTGTGCTATTTTGGCCACATCTTGACCAGTCAGGGGTACGGCGCATTGATACTTCCTATCCCCAAAGGAAATCGGCCAGAATCCGGTTTGAAGAAGAACAACTCATTCTTACGCAGAGAGACACCAAACGGAACGGACCTCCTTTTCTTCTCTCTCTCTCTCCTCACCTCGGTGTTATCTCTATGGTATCGACGATTCGACTGGAATAACTACCGCGATAATACCAGGTGCCAGAGTCCAGCTTTCTACAAGGAAAATACCACATTCTCCTCAATAAACCTTTTCTGTGACCTTTTATGACGTTGTTGCGTTTGTCATTTCAAAAGCTTGTATCGAATTATTTATTTTATTAGGGTGTGTCCTAAAAACATTACAAACCCTAGACAATGTTTTCAACTGATTATTTTTGTTAATTCTAACAAGTTACAATGGTAACTTCCAATTATGCAGTCAAAATTACCTGACTATTACTGAATTATTAAACAAAACAACTTTAATCTTGTTAGCAGGTAAAAAATTTCTGCCATTTTGTTAAATGAAAACGTGAAATTACTTTCCTTTCGAATTCTCTTCACGATAGTTTTTATCAAATTCTATTTTTTATTTTCTGTAAAAAATAATTTTCTACCTTATCGATTTTTGTAATTTTTGATATAATCATCTTTAAAATATGAGGAATATGTAGATACCATTATTTTCATGTGAAATTCAGTTTTACAATCTCCGAAATTTCGTCCCAATAGTGTAGAAGCGCCATGTAATTTGTTATTTATAGAAGGGCCTTGTTTTTATTTCTTTAGCAATCCATTTGTTACAGATTATTATAGAAGTCTTACAGCTTATGTCAATATTCGCTCTTATAGTCTCAATTTCTACTTTATCATTGTGTGAGCAGTTGGTCAACACTTAATAGTGGTTCTCTTAGAGAATGAAAATATGTACAAGAAAGCCTGAGAAGGATGTGTGCATGTGTGTGTATGTGTGTAAGCTATTTACCGTGAAGTGTGTGTGTGTGAAACGGATTTGTGTTGGTTAGTGTGTATTCATCAACAGTAAAACCAAGGGAAGAGAGAGTGAATTTTTGTACATTGCTTTTTATTTGGCCTTTTGGGCAAGATCAAAGTGTAGTATCTGTTCTTCAGATGCTGCACTTCTATTTCTTGTTCTCTTTCAGTGGAGGAGAAATCCTTCACGACTGAGACAATTTTTATTTTTGTACCTTTTCTCCACGTTAAAAAACGACCCTGGTGTCTAACTCTGTCCCGTGGGGAGGCATAGTAAATAGGTACAAATAGTAGCTCCCTCTACTATCGCCGAAGGGGATATAGTTTGTGTCTGAAATGCCCTCTGATGAGTGTGTGTGTAATTCTGATAAACAAATAGACAAAACAATATGATATCGAAAATATGACTCCCTTATGAAAAAAAAAAAAAAAAATTTACAAACCTTGGCTTGTGCATAAAAGACAGTTCCATGTCAGCTGTCTTAATTTACCTCTGAGTGGTTGGTTGAAGAATATACCTATTTTGCTTCTCAAATGCGGCCGTTTTTTCAATAGCGATGAAATCCAGTCATGAATTAGATCTGTTATAATGTCCGAAAGGATGAAGTCATCTTTTCTTGCAGCATTTATTGCATAATCAGAAACGATGTGTTTAACACAAGCTGAGATTTGGTGATGCAATCCACACGAAACACCTTGAAAAAAAGAAAGAAAAGATTCTCATTTATGAATATCTTATAAAATAAGAAACATTCATTACAAACCTCATCTCACCAAATAATGTTATATGCAAATTCCCTATAAAATACGTAATACATATTGCTAACGACCTGCTCATGGAACGTTTGGAATTGTCAAAATTGTCAAAGGAGGAGATACACTCTCGATGGAGTTGGGTGCCAGGTTTGAGTCATCTTTTTTTGCAAAGGAATCACAACTTATCAAGGCTTGGAGGCCACTCCAGGATAAGGGTTAATGAGTGTACAGTAGTCAATGGGAAAATGTCGTAATAATCGTTAGTAATTCAAATTTGGTAAATTGGATTACTTAAGGAGATGACTCATCAAGAACTTAAAGATGACCATATTGTAGTCAGTTGGAAAGCAGGAAAACAGAACAGAGTTCCACAGGCATACAGTTCTAAGAAAGAAGCTTTGTTCATGGAATCCACATTTAGGTTTAGGCACAGATAAAGAGCGAGGGAAATTATTGATAGTGGTTACAGAAGGCGAGTATTTTTCATGAAAATCCGGCCAGGGGGGAACCATAGATTGGAGCTTACACGAACACTTAAATAATAACGATAAAACAACTCTGAGTTTTCCTTGACCTGGCGATTGGCCCAAAATGCATTGCCCCTCAACACCATACAATACAGTGCCCAACTAGTGAGTTCGCCCAGGTGTCCCCATTGCAGGACCCTAGCTGAGGAAATGCTTGAACACACATTCTTCGAATGCAGTGGACTCAGACGGTACTGGGCATATGTCAATGAGCTGATGACTAGCATTGATCCTAAGCATCTTCGTCCACTGGACGTGTCCTGCATCATCCACAGCGCTGAGCTGCCATGTAACAGGGAGAGACTGTCATGATATGGATTATCTTATCCTGTTTGTTTTGTTATTTGTTAAAGATGCCATATTGGTTTTACATTCGCAAACTGTAAGTTGTCCAATATTTTCTCTTCCACCCCCACCCCCAGTTATATTGCTTTTCTTGTTTAAAAATAATAATAATAATAATAATAATAATAATAATAATAATAACAAGAATAATGTTGAATCATATGTGTGAACCACATATGTGTTTGGAAGCGATGAATTTCAGGCAACAATGTGGATTGTATTTCTCTGTAAGAAGACAAACAAGTGGATCACATTCTTTTGTTGGTCATTCGGAAATAAGGCTGACAGATGCAATTCTGCTATAATTTGGGAGAAATTCCTAGGACAGATAGAGCCCCAAGTTAATTTTCGGATTGCACATTTCTGCTTACAAAACTACTCGTGAAATGAGACAGAAAACATAGATGAGTTTCTTGCGAGGCGCAGATTGCAAGCACACAAATATAAATTCAGAGACGAACATAAATTGGAACTAAATTTCCAGAGTTGCAAAAGTAACTACTAAATAAAAACGAGGCCATGTCCATGCCAGAGGTGCTGAATATGTGTAGAAGCTATGTGGCTTCAATTGACTACATGAAAAAAATCGCCGAGCTACAAGAAAAGGGAGACAACCAAATTAACAAAATAAAACACAAAAATGAGAGCATAGACATCTGTTGTAGATGTGTGCTTCACCATCATGTGGGGATTGCCCTGGTAGAGGTACCACTTACTTGGCATGTGGATGAAAGTACCACTGGACTAAGGTGTGCCAAACAAAAATCTGATCTGACAGACAGCCACAAACGAACAAACTTACAAAGCACAAGAAATTCATACCAGCACAATCTAGATTTAGAAACCGTCAGAGCTGTAAAAACGTTCAGAACCAGGTGGCTGATGAATTTGAGAAGATATCATTTTATTCAGTACATGATCATGGGAAAAAGAGCTCTCAGTTAGAAACATTCGTCACACTGGACATTATAGGAGCAACCGGACTTATGAAAAAGAATTTTACAAACTATCTTACAAATATACCAGGTAAACCAAGTGCAAAGGAGATTCAAACAATTGCACTTAAAGGGACGGTTAGAATCTTAAAAAGATCTCTCGGTTGGAGTGTCTAAAATAGCAGGTGTATGTTTGGCATCTGGTAGGATGCCCCATTCCTGGCTTAAACAAAATGATAAGAAAAATGAAAAAATAGAGACAAACAGGAAAGGTGTTCATGAACTGGAGATCAAGTGGGACACAAGTGCAGAGGGAAATACACTCCCCTTACGTACGTTCCAGCAAATGTTTCCGGAATGTATAGACAAGAATGGACATCCACATCCACAACACAGAATGAAACAGCAGTTCTTACTGCATATAATATATCTAGTATCCTATAGCACGAATCCATAAAAATTCAATGTTCCTACAAAGGTGTATGGAGCTATGTGAAGTTCTATGTAGTAACTTCCGATGGACCTACCATATTAGGATTATCCTCCCTTCAGGAGTTAAAATTGGTCACATTACACTGTTCCATCAAGAGAGCAAAATGTGTCTAACTCAATTATGTAAGAGGTGTCCCAGTTGCTACTACAGAACATGCCCCAATCAACTCTACAAGTGATCTGAAGGAAGCGTATCTGGACAAATTCGATCAGATTGGCAACTTTGTGGGGAATGCCACATTGTGCTTCATCCAAGCAGCCATCCCATAATTCATGTACCCAGGAAATGCCCCATCCATAAATACCAATCCAATTTTGTGCAAGTTGAGAGTGCTGTTCCTTAAGGGTTGGTCAGAATATCACAGAAAACTACATAAAAACCTTCAACCATACTGGTCTTATCAAGACAAACTTTCTAAAAGATAACAGGAGACTAATCCTTAAATCAATGTAGCCAGAGATATTAGAAAAGTTACATTATGGCCACTAAGGAAGTAATGAATGTAAACTAAGAGTCAAAAACTGTGTTTTCTGGAGTGGCATCAATAATTACATCGACGTGATAATACAACAATGTGCCATATGTCAAGAACTTTAGAAGTCCCAAACTGCTGAGATCCTCATGCCACACGAGATCACAGTATGATCATGGCAAATTGTAGCTACTGATCTTTTCAGCCTTAATGGGATTAATTACCTCCTCATTGTGGATTACTACTGAAAGTTCCCCTTTATCCGTGAACTAAGGGAATTCTCCAGCAAGGAAGTCATCGATTTCATCAAGCAAATCTTTGCTGAACAAAGAGTGCCAGAAAAGGTTATCAGTGACAATGGCTCACAGTTTAGCTCTCAGCATTTCAAAGAATTTGCCAAAGCATAGGATTTTGAACACATTACTTCTTCTCCAAGATACCCCCAATTGAACAGCATGGCAAAACACTGCATACAGACCATCAAAACAGCTATGAAGAAAGCTATGCTGAGAAAGTGGGACATAAACATGAACCTATTGTGTCTTTGATCAACTCCAATGGATCATGTTATCCCATCCCTGGGGGAACTACTATTTAATCATAAACTGGTCAATAATCTCCCAACAAAATGAACCAACCAAAACGTCCAAAAACAGGAAATTCAAGATCGCTTACTGCAGAGACAGTTGTCACAGAAAAGACATGATAAACATGCTTAGGATCTCCCTAATCTTAGTACAGGACAATGGGTGTAAGTACAATTCCGGGACACAAAAAGATGGATTCCAGCGGTCGTCAGACAAGCCTGCACTGAACTGTGATCATACATTGTTGAGACCCTCAACTAGACAGGTTCTTCACAGAAAGTGTGGGCATTTCAAGGAAGATGCCCACATTTTCAATACGACACAGACATTTCTGCATAATACACCCCCTGCATCACACTCAGCTTACACCATCCAATACTCTAAACATACATCCCGCAGAAACTCCCAACACACACACCAGCATCTGCATTCCCCCTGCGAAAAACACACAGACCTGTACATAAAACACAGTCCAGTAATAGCAAACCATCTGGAATAATCACAAGATCAGATTGTATCATAAAACCACCCAGAAAGTATGACCTATAGGAAGGGTTCATACCTGGGACCCCTATTAGAAAATTCTGTTTGAACATTAATTTCTTTAATGAAAGGGGGATGTTATGATATGGATTATCTTATCCTTTTGGTTTGCTATTTGGATGTACGAGTTGCGTCCCTTTGAATCAGAATAATAAACCTCTTTGTAGCTCAATGACATCTCATTATTTGTTCTCCTTATTATAACCTATTCGTACCAACAAGTATACTAAAAAGGCATTACAGAGACAAATGGTGTTTCTCATGACCCCAGCCATAACTAGAATAGTGATATGGACGTTGTGACTGCACGAGAAGCATGAGGTTGAATCTTTTGCTGATCAGGATCTGATCACGTTCAAGCACCAGCTGAAGGTCAAGATCAGATGTGATAGGAAAAATTACATCTTGCAGCTTGTGACAGAAGATGGGTAAAAATAGCGAGTCTGTGTGTACATAGAGAAGTCAAGTTGGAGTTTGTGTTCCCCACCTAAGCATGACACACATGGTTCCAAGTCCTGTCGGATTACATTTCTCAGTTAGCTGAATGAATGCCCTTTACATCCCCAATAGGTAACCTCCAAAATGCCCTCCATCCAATTTTTCTTTTTTGCCCTTCTTAATCTCTTCTTGGAGAAACATTATATGCCTCCCCCCCCAACTTCCGCACTCATTTTACTTTGATCCCGTCGAGAATTCAGCCCCATTTAGAGATCGACCTGTTGGAAAACAGTGGGCGGTCTACCATCTAGAGAGGGTTAGGAGGGTCCCACTAACATTTTTTGTTTATTCTTTTTTACTTTTTTCCCCACACCCCACGCCAATGAAATATTCATCAAATGACTTTTATAATAAAATTTTATTTTTACCCATAAAATACATGTTATTATTTATTTATTATATAATAATAATAATAATAATAATAATGATAATAATAATAATAATAATAATAATAATAATAATAATAATAATAAAAAAAAATTGATTTATAATCTTAATAAGATGACCCTCAGAGTGTTTGCGGCATTATGATGAATGAGAATTCTAGCATAGACTACCCTAGATACAGTGACGAGGATGATCAAAGCCCCCACCCCCCACCCCGCAATTTTTGAGTGGCCTTGTGCCTTATATTTTTTTGTTTTTTTTTACATTTCAGGAAAATAAAATATATATCTCAAAGAAATAAAATATATAAATCAAAGAATCAGTCCCCATCGTACTACACTATATTATCCCACAATGCTCCTTCACCACCACAAAGTTTACACTCTTCTTTCATATAATTTATTACAATAATATTTAATGCACAATCTTTAGTGTTTCCTATCGAAATGGATTACTTTTATTCTTGAACATTTGTTAGGATTGATAGCTTTAAAGAATTAAAAGTTTATTTTCAGAAAACGTGTTTGTTAATCTTTTATTTTTTGCCCTTTGGATTTCTGAAGCTTGATTCTGTATCACAAATCAAGATTTAGTTATTCAAAGAATAAAAAAAATAACAAAAGATCCAACATTAAAAGTCAAATGTGAAAAGTCAAAGAAGTGAATCAATAAAGATAAAAAAAAACAAAAAACTTTCTAATTGTAACAGATGTTGTATTGTGGTGAAATAAACACAGGATTGAAAGTCAGCTTACAAGAGACCAAAAATTCAACAGTGACATGCATAGGAACGTGTGGTGTGAAAGCTTGAATATATATATAATATTCTGTGTTGTGAATATGGATTGCCATTTTTACTTTTCTGGGATAATCCAAGACTATAAAAGCTGTGCATTTCAACTTGTCGAGTAGATAAGTAATCAAATTCTTAATTGACTAATAAAGATTACAGAAACTTATTGTCCTGTTTTCATTACAATTTATTCAATTAAAGAATGGAAGATTTTATGCGACTGAAGCAATTTACAACAGATTCAGAAAGCGATTTGGCCGACAAGTGCTGGAAACATTGGTGGGAGACCTTTACAAAATTTATCAAGGTTCTACATTCAGAAAGACCGGGACTTCCCATCAATAAGTATGCGCTCCTAACCAACTACCTGTCTCACAAAGCCAACGAAATTATCTCGGATCGTGTTACCTATGAAGAAGCAATCAATGTGCTGGACACTATATACATAAAACCCAAAAATGAGATATTTTCTAGACCCATACTTGCAACTCGTCGATTAGAAGCAGGGAAAACACTGGACCATTTCCTTAAGAGCCTTCAGTCATTTTTCAAAGGTATGCAATACTTCTAAAATATGATATAAAGTCACTTGTCAAAATATATCTGCAACTTTAGCCGCCACTCCAGACTGCCTTTCAAAAAGTAAAAGTAAAAATTAATGGGAGATCTGCGAATGTTTTGCTCGATACTGGCAGCTCAGAAAATGTTATTAAAGAAAGCTTTGTAAAAACCAACAAATTGTATTTCACCTCCGACCCCAGAAAAGTAAAAATGGCAAATGCATCATTGTCTGCATAAGTAAGTGGTTATTGTTTAGCAGACTTACTATTTAATGATGTCTCCTATAAGATCACTCAATTATCCGTAATGAAAAACCTTTGTTGTAAAATAATATTGGGACATGATTTTTTTGCAACACTCGCAGATTGAAATTCCATTTAGTGGTTCAATGCCCGCATTAAAAATTTGTGGATTGGCGACAGCAAAAAATCCAGCACCCGTCACTTTTTGAAAACCCAACTGAAAATTGCAAATATGAAAAGTGAAAAGCAGACGTTTTTCTAATGATAATAAAAAATTTATTGCCTCTGAGATAAAACAAGTAGAGACGTTTCCTCTGTCTCGTCAAGCCGTACAGGCATTCAAGGGACTTAAAAAAGATATTGCGAGCCAGATATTACAACAATAGACCAGAATATTCCTCTGGTTGGTGAAACGGATACCTCAGACTGTTATATGCTTCTTTGAGACAAGCTAATCATCCTGTAGCCTTTTTTTCAAGGACCCTCTCACGGGCTGAATGATGACACCCCGCAATTGAAAAAGAAGCCTACGCCATAATCGAAGCATTAAGAAAATGGTGGCACTACTTGAACAGAAGCCATTATAAACTTATTATTGATAAAAAATCAGTTGCTTTTATATTTAACTGGAAGACTACAAGCAAAATAAAAAATGAGAAAATAGCGAGATGGAGAATTAAACTATCATGTTTCTCTTTCAACGTCAGCTACCAACCCGGCAGAGAGAACTTAATAGCTGATACACTGTTAAGAGTATGCTGCACAGCATTAAGCGAGGACAAACTCTGAACACTACATAACAATCTCTGTTATCCGGGCATTACTAAAATGATTCATGCTGTGAGGCGTAGAAAATCGCTTTTCTCGGTGAAGGAGGTAAAAAGAATCACAAATTCCTGCCGAATGTATGCTGAAATAAAGCCTCAATTTTATAAACCCAGAACTGGCGTTTTAATAAAAGCAACACAACCGTTCGAAAGATTAAATCTTGATTTTAAAGGACCACTACCAAGCAAACCAAGGAATCGATATACATTAATTGTTGTTGACGAATATTTACGGTTTCCTTTTGCCTTCCCTTGTTCAGACATATCGGCTACTGCAATTATACAATGCCTCTGTTCAGTATTCGCTGTCTTTCGCTGTCAAACCGAGGGACTTCTTTCATGTCAAAGCAGCTTCAACAATTTCTACAGAAACGAGGAGTAGCCATAGCCAAACAATTACCTACAACCCTAAGGATAACGGCTAATGTGGCATTATTTGAAGGACAGTTCAATTGGCTGCATCAAATAACGGATGTTCGATTGATAATTGGGAAAATCTCCTTCCTGTCGCATTATACGCCATACGATCCCTATTGTGTACTGCCACGAATGCTCTTGACACGACATCTAATGACAATGTCTTTGTTGGGGCTCCATCAGACACTTCAGATGGGCGAACACCTGGATCCCTGACAGATGAAGAACTAGCACTGGAAAAACGTGTTCATCCAGGAACTGATTCTATCTGCTCTTCTGAGAAGGAAACATTTTGGAGCAAGGTATTTTAGGGCCCATAGACAGGCTCACACTGAAGAGCCTAATTGTTTGAGTACTCCGACCCTGAATCATGGACTGCCAAGGCGGTGACTGCTAGCTCGTAAGGAGCTTGGATATTTAAAGGACTCTCCCTTATGAGTGAGAAATTTGGTGGGGGAGAATGTTGTGAATATGGATTATCTCCTCTTTGATAATACAAGCCTATAAAAGCTATGCATTTCCGTTTGTCGAGTAGACAAGTAGTTGAATTCTTAATTGAATAATAAAGATTACTAGACGGAAACTGATCGTCCTGTTTTCATTACATTCTGATTTCTACAATAATCCTGAAGTTCTGATATAGGATGGCCAAACAAACTAAGAGCAGCATGTCTTCAACTGACACCACCTCAATTAAACACCATTTCTCACAAAATTACTTTTTGGCAACAAATAATATGGACATCAAAGATGGTTTCAAGATAATTCCCAAACAGGTAAATCATTATATGGAACTCAAAATCGTTTATAACCTGGAGTCGACAATTTAAATCAGCTTTACTATACCTTGCTTTTTACACTCTTGCCATACAAAACTTTTATGTGTGGAACAGCGATTCTTTACTGTCTTAGAATTTGGATTTTTCTCATCACAGATTATGTTTGAATTAAATATTTGAGAAGGTTGGACAAAAGATTATGTTTGGTAGCAGAATGGGACAGATATATAAAATTTTGTTTTAAATATAGCCAGTAGTAATATAAACTCTCTCTATCTCTGCCTAAAACATGTACCTGAGGTATAATAAATATCTATATATTTTAGATACAAATGCCAATGTACCATGATCCAGCTACAAACATCCTTATCGCCATTATCACCACTAGACATCTCTTATTCGACAGATAAAAACAACTTTCAAAAGAAGTCTTCACCTCTTTAAGTTAATTTTTATACAAACTATTGAAGAAGTGAGGCATTATACTATACTGACTCTTGTTTATGAATCAATACTAATATTGCCAATTATTACAAAGCAACAGATTTTATTGAGAAGACAAGTTTTTCAATTGGTCACAACAGTTATAAAAAAATGAGAAATTACCATCTTTCCCCCTCTCTTCCTCTCTTTTCATTTAACATCACTTTATATTTGTTCAGAAACAGACGGTTTTTGATATTTCATAAGTTTTCCTTGGCTGGCCAATCTTCCCGCGATTCAAAACATCCATACTTCTGCATTGGTTTATTCAGTAGAATGAACAATTCACATGACCACACTAGTGTAACTGATTACCCTTAGAATAACGCCTATGCTGGGTAAATGTAGTGCTTTCAGCAAATCCTCTGTTCTGATATGTTGGGTTTGATCAGATTTCACATTGCAGATATATCTAATAATGGATTTGTCAATACTCTGCAGTTTGGTTAGAGATGACTAGATGGGGTGCTCAGCATTTGTTGGCATATAATATGTCACTCTGGTGGACAACCCATAATTTTATCAGAGGCAACAACTGTGTTCACCCTTGTGGTTATATTAAGTTAACATCCACCACCTGCGCCACCCTGTATATCTCCTAGGTGGCAGAAAAAATTTACTATTGGCGAAGTGTTATCATTATTCCAATTAAAAAATAACAATAAAGTAGCTTCCCATTGACGAGAGCGATTTGAAGGTTTCTTATATTTTATATTATCTTGATAATATTGTAATTTTTCTTCTTTTTAGGATTTTTATTATTATTCTTATTCAAGTCAACCACTAGGAACAAGCTTCTAGAGGCTGTGGTTAGACTGTAGACATTGAAACATTTCATTGTGGTGCTGAATGCATCATAGCTGATCATCTTTGTATTATTACAGGGTAGAACGATAAATTTGTCGTTCTAAAGAAAACAACACTATAGTTTTATTTTAAAACTTTTATTGAACAAATCAATTCAGGTAACTTGATTATGCAGTAGAGCTGATATCTATTTAATGTAGCCGTCTTCAACCTCAATCACCACCTCGAAACGGGTCTGGAACTGGGAGCATGCCTTTTGCACTGGCAGGAGCTCGGCAAATACTTGGCAGATGACGGCGATTAGGCTGGCTTTGGCATTGTGTGGGTTCTGTTGGTGATGTTCTCGACATATGATTAAACGAAGTAGTCCAGCAGGTTGAGGAAGAGGAAGGGGGATAGTGAGAGAAAGGTACAAAGTCATAGCACTCCTTCTGAAGCCAAGCATGAGTCTCTTTAGACGTAGGCCGGCACACTGGTCTGCCAGCTATCATCTGATTGCACCAAGGGATCACCGCACACTTCAGCACATCCAAGTACACTTTGGTGTTGACTTTCAAGCCGACTTCAAAGATGTGAGGTGGGATAATGTGGCCCTCACTTGAAACCACACTAAAGACCATAACCGCGGCTGGAAACTTTGTTAAGCTGTGTCCTCAAGCATTGAACCATCTGGATTTGTATTTCGAAGGCGCTAGCAACGATCTTGTCGTCATAATTTGGATCAGTAGAGAGTATGTACAGTGGTGCATCTCTGATCTAGGTCATTGAACATTGTGTCACTTTCAGATATGATAGAATGCTCCTATCGTTCTTGGGATTTGTACATAACTAGCCAACTAGAAGATGGTCTGCAACAAAAAAGAAAACCAGTTTTCATTGAACGGAAACACAATCATGTTGTATTTTCTAGGGTGAAGATTTTATTGTTTGACCTTGTATTCCTCTCATTTGAGCAGCAGAGAATGTAAAGGGACTTAACTCTGGCCTACAACATTATAAACAGGAATTTAAATCTAAATCAAGGAGTTTTTTTACTCCAGAACAAAGTTGCAGTCTCCAAAGTATTCAGTTAAAGATGTATCACAGGCACTTTCATCTCAATAGAAAAATGGCAGTATTCTCTGTATTTTTGCCCTGTGTAACAGCCTACCAATGGAGGTAGTAAAAATGACTACTATATCTAGGTTTAAAAATATTCAGACTATCTAGGTATCACAGTATGTTTTGTCTTTTTAAACTAATTAGGTGTGCATTGGCAGGTAGTAATGTACATGCAAGCGGGACACTAAATCTTTTTTCATGATGGTTTTTTTTTGTAACTAATTAGTGTTGGCAGGTTATAATATGAATTGACAGGTTGTAACATGTGTTAGCAGGTCATAACACATGCACTAACAAATAAACAGAAAAGAGAAACATATTTTTACTTTGATCAACATTTTCTGCTGCCTGCTCAATCAGAAGGACTTTCTCTGGTCGTGACAAATCCATGAAACGAAACACATGACTTTTGAACAAGAGCTGCTGGACCTTTTCTTGCAATTTTATCACAAACTCTTTCCATTCCTAAAAAGACAGAACAAAAATAAATCATAAATAGATAATGTTTTATAAAAAAAATAGCTTACATTGTTTTTTTCTCCTAACATAATTATCACTTATTTTGCCCTTTAATGACAATGAATTACCTCCCCTATATTCTGAAACAGCTGTATCCGATTGGTCAAAAGCATTCTCTTTGACCAATCAACAGGCACTTATTTTGGACAAGCTGTATTAAAAAAAAAGCCTTTGTTCTTTATCTTCTTGAGATTATGGTTCAGTCAACACATAAGGAAGCTTCTCCTTATTTTGAATGCAATTTACTTGAATCAAAATAATTTAGGGAGATGTTTATTTCTAACAGTAAAAGACTTATTTAATATTTATAGTTGTAAAAAATAAAATTAGTTATAAAAAAGACACATTCATTGTGTGTTAAAGTAATATTTGTGATTTAAAAAGTGAAAGATGTATAAAACTTATATCCTATCTTTTAGAACCAATAAGAGAGTATGAGTACAACAAATCTCCAAAAACGCATCTTGAAAAATGCACAATTTCATACAAAAATGCACAATTTTATACAAAAGTGCACATTTTATGCAAACAGGAGATCCTGAGAGATAATTAAAATTTAATAAATAACAAATTATGACATCGTTCTGTATGTCATCGACACACTTGGTTTTAAAATAAAATCAAACATTTCAGTTACATTTCAAATTATGAATTTTTTCCTGCTTTAATTTTATTGTTTTACTTTTGTGAAAATATGTCTTGTTTGGCGTAACAAGACATATTTTCACTAAAGCATAAAGTGCTACTGTGATAGGAGCCAGATTTATGGGAGGCGGCAACATGGGTGGGGAGTTAGACAGCAAGATGTTTACATTTAAATCTCTGCACTTTGGTATTGTAGTGGAAACAAGGAGCTGGAAGAGAATTCCAATGGCAAGTGGCCCAAGAAGCTACCAGAGAAGAAAATGTGTATGCTGAGGAAACAGGGAGCATAGAGTAAATTCTAAAAGCGAGTAGTTTGAGGAAATAAGCTATTAGAGTAGAAAAGTTTTCAGTATTTACAGTGAAGTAATGGGATTTTGCTGCTAATTGTGTACCAATTCAGATATGGCGACAATACTCCATGCATGAGTAAATGGTGGCTTTTATGACTGGGTATGTGAAAAAAAAATATATACCTTTTTTTTTTTTTAATTTTCTTATTTTTCTGTCTTTGCTGGGGATTGGTCACCCTACTAGATATCAGACATTCACCAACTATTTCAGAGATTCAAACGGAGAGATCATTTTAGGATTCTAAATATCCTTTTAAGCATAATTGCTTGGATCTCTCTTGCACTTGATACAACGAGTATATTTGCCTGGTAGTTTTTTAAAATTCCTTTTCATGAGCTCGGGGAGATTAGCAGCAGCAGTAGCAAAAGAACATGCATATGCAAATTAGGAAGTGTGCGCGAGAAGAGTAAGGAAAGAAAAAGGGAAAAAAAACGCAACACGTGCCTGACAGAAAAACAAAGTCAGTGTCAAAGAAAATGGATATGTAAATGTGAGGCGCAGCATGGGTTTGGAAGAAGGAGAAACACGTTTTAAGTTTAAATGGACAGTTGGCAGTGAGAGACTTTTACATGGTGTTGAAGCAATTATAACGGAGAAAGAAAAAAATGCTGACTCAGATATTTTATTTATTTGCTTTATTTGTTTGCCCATTTGCAATGTAACGGCAACATTACATTATATTTATTTTGGTCAATATGAAGAAAAAAGAAAGAAAAAAAAGTTACCATGGAAAAATGCAGTCACAAAAGAAAGGTGAAAAGAAAAAAAAAGAAACGCAGTCACAAATAAGGTCTTAAAAAAACGTCCGAAAGCGGAGAACTTGAAATAAAAAATGATAGTTGGTGAGTCACTTGTTTGCATTTTTTTTCTTCTTTTCTACTCATTTTTTAATCTTCTTCTGTTCCTATCAGCCATATGTTAAAGACAAATGTTCTAGTTTTACAGTCAATTATGCATTAACATAAGTAATATTGTTTCATACTCATTTTATAAGGCTGCAAATAGCTTGTTTTGTTTTAAAGAGAAATTTGGAATAAACCATTTTGAGTGGAACATATTTTTATAAGTTTGTGTTTGGACTTTTTAAGTAGTATCTGTAGTTTCTTTGTTATGAATTACTAAAAGTTTTAAAATTTAAAAAAAACTTGGTTGGAGGTTTTGCAAGACTAGAATAAATGTTTAAACAATTATAACAGGTGAAAAAAGTAAATATAAGTATTAAAATAAGTACTAAAAAAAATAAGTCTAATTTTATTTCTACAAAAAGTAGTAATTTTACTCTAAGCTTATAGGCCGTATATAATTGACAACCTCACACTGGCCAGGTTTCACTTCCATATATATCACCCGACGTACAAATGCCTGATAGACTCTTCCCTTCGTTGACATTTCAGTAAAACTAAAACATGACATCTGAATTTCAAATTACCACTATAGTAAAATGTAGTATATGTTCTACTCTTAGAGAAAGAGAAATCCTTCTCGATTGAGACAATTTTAATTTTTGTCTCATTCACAGCACCCTTTTCTGGAGAGTTGGATACCCTCTTTCTTCAAATAAAAATGAACCTTCTATCTAACTTTGCCTTCATGGAGAGGCAAAAAATCGGGACCTATGGATACAAAATAATTTCTGGTATGGTTGAGAAGTTTAAAGACAAAAAATATTCTGGTTCATTTGTGTTCAAAACTGAAGAAAAATTAATTTTTTCATGCAGCCCTGTATCATAATGAATCATAAGAACAACTGAAAACTCTTGTTTCCTTAGCCTTTTAGCTAGGAGCAAAGCACAGTATTATAGCAACTTAATCATGAACTGATTCCCACAATGTTTCTCATTACTTACCTTCTTCACTTTTTTGTTTCTGCTTCGTTTAGATTCATTTTTCTCCATTCACTTCATAAAGTAAGTAAATTTAACAGGAACGTGTGAACCCAAAATATTTTTCAAACAATAAAATCTTTCCAAGCCCCAAAAAGTAACAAATCTATGTGAAAATGATAAGTTAGTGTAAAGTTAGAAACTTCTATAAAACAAACAGTCAAGAGGCACAAAGAATTCACTAGCGGCCAAACAAAACGGGGGAAACCGAATCCAGCATAAAAAACTGGCCGTTCAGCATGCGAACCGTCTAGCCTTCAACTAACTCACACAACGGTCGAACGATAGCGCAGTGGAAGAAATCATGATCAAGGTTTTCCTCCCAATCTCCGTATCAGACACAATTAGGTGTCTCAGTAAAACCCGCTGCATAGAGTCTTTTGCCGACCCAGAGGGCATTTCGAATTACCAGCCAGGTGAGTGATGCCTCGTAATTATCGAAGCAGCTCGACCCAGGCACCCAAGGCCATATCAAGCAGTACTCCTCTTTCGTAAAACCGAACTCCTCAATCTCGAACGGATCCCCACACTGAAGCTCGATATAGTGCCTTGCTAGACAACATCTGGGTGTCAGAGAGGCATTCTTTCCCCCGTAGAAGGAATCTCAAGGTCTGATTACACTCGCGATAGAAAGGGCACTCATTTCGGGGCAACTTGTGTGCCTCCCCCTCAGCCGAATGCATACTCTCCAAAGTCTAAAAGGCTTTCTTAGTGTCTTTCATCCAGAAGACACCGTTTCCCTCACTAGGTGTACACATTTGGTCCAGATATATCAGCCTAAGAGTGTGTCTACAAATTTCCACACTAGGCATACCCAAACCGCCTTCAGACGGAGGCAGATAACAGACCTCCCGGCTAACCATGGCTTGCTTTCCGCAAAAAGAGCACGCACCAGATCAACTAGTGAGGTCTCCGGGAGTGGAAGTACTGATAGACGGTATAGGATGAGGGGGTAGACATGAGAATTACATATCTCCGCCCGACCCTTCAATGACAGGTTTCTCAAGGCCCACAAATGAGATGTGACCTTGACCGCTTCCAATACTTCCGACCAATTTTTCTCCAGCTGGAGGTCGGGACCAAACCAGATGCCGAGTAGCTTGCAGGGCCCATCAGTCCAACCAAAGGGTCTCTGAAGGGGCATACCCCTCCAGGCACCAATACGTAAGTCAATAGACCTAACGTAGTTTATTATGACCCCTGTGACCTTTGCATACCAACTTGTTTCTATGTCAACAACTCTAATCTCGGCACTGCTCGTTACAAGCACGGTCACGTCGTTGGTATAGGCAGTATACTTTACCAGGGTAGAGCCACCTGGCAAAGTAATCCCGCGAAAGACCGGATTCACCTGAAGCTGGTGCAAATATAGCTCATGCGCAAGCACATATAACATGAGTGATAACGGGCAACCTTGACGGATGGATCTTGTTAGCATGAAGGGCTTCAACCTCATCTCATTCACTTCCACCAAAGCACCAGGGTTAGTATACAAGAGGCAAATCCAAGAGCGAAACTGGGGACCAAACCCAGCCGAGCAAAGAACAGCCTTTAGGTAACGGTGGTCTACTCTGTTAAATGCTTTGGACTGATCTAAATTGATCAGCGTGGCTTCTGTGTTGACTTTTTCTACGATCAAGTGTAATGTGTGCAAATTATCTTGAATCATCTGGCCCTTATTAGACAGTGTAAGACAATCTGCAGACGATTTGCTAAGATCTTGGCCAAAATCTTTAACTCTGTGTTTAACATCGTTAAGGGCCGGAAATTACCAATCCCATCCCCTCCATTTTGATCTTTGCGCAGCAATTTAATGATCGCCCTGATAAAATACTGAGGTATGCACCCATTTCTAAATCAGGAGTTAAAAAGTACGGCCAGCAAATTGATAAAAATACACCTCGTAGGGCAGACCATCAATCTCAGGGATCCTGTCTAGCCTGACCTGTTTATAGGCCTCAAGGAATTCTTCCTCTTTTATGCTACCTTCACACCTAGCCGCTTCAGTCGCCTCAAAGCGAGAAAAGTCGGCTAAATAGGTGTCAAACTGTTCAATAGTCAGACTGGGCTCCTTGGTGAAAAGTTCCTGAAAATGAGTCCGAAAACCTTGCAATATTCCGTCATCAGATGTTACAGTTCGTCCGGCCGGCAATGTGACGCTGGCGATGTGTCAATCAGCAAAACGTTGAAACTCCTCCGCATGCAGTGACGTGGCCATATTTGTTGCTTCGTTCAGCGCTCTTTTTAACCGCCCTAACTAGTAATCCCGGGTCCTCCCTGTTTTCCAATGAGTCCAGTTCAGCCTTAACTATAGTATAACTATCACTATCCCCCTCCTCCACCGCTCTTTCTAATCTATCTTCTAGTGTCGCTTTCACTGCTCTAGAACTAAGGTTGAGCCGGCGACTAAACTCAGCAGTGAAGGACCTAATAACTTTTTTTAGGTTACCCCACCACTTATTCCTGATAATAGCCCCCGTCAGTTCCCTCTGTATGGTTAGTAGAAGCTGTTCTCTTGACATGTTGAACTTCCAGTAACTAGCCATCCTAGGCTTAACACTATCTAAGTTTACTCGAACTTGGACAAGCCTATGGTCTAAATAAACTATATTATGAAAACTTGGACAGTCTAGGTCGACTCTCCTAACTAAGAACTGATCAATGTAACTTGAAAGTTGCACCAAATCAGAGCCACGTCTACCTGTCCAAGTCCGTACTAAATCCCTGGACTTTTCGTTTCAAAATTTATCGACAAGATCAAACTTGTTGATAAAGTCTCGAAACGCCTTAGCATCCCGGTTCTGGTTAGTAACACTTGTGGTATAAACCCCGCAATCTAACTCGGGATTCAGGACCACATTCCAGTCTCCCGCTAAAACTAACCAATGAGACGAATTCACCGAAAAAAGGAAACTAGCTCAGTACAGCTATTGGGTGCATAAACCCCAATAAAACGAAATGCCACATCCTTTATGGTAACATCCAGTACATACAATCTTCCATCCGGATCTGCATATACAAGGTCACACGACGCATCAAGAGTGCACTTAACTAGCCAGGTACCCGCCCCCCCCCCCTTGCATGGGTATCATAATGTGCTGAATAGAGCTGAAAGTCTCTAAGGAGCACACCCTGATAATCACTTGGAATAAAGTGAGTTTCCTGAATACAACATATATCCACACCAAGGCGTTGAAGGTCGCATGCAACTCAAAGTTTACGAGAGGCGTCCCTCAACCCTCGGACATTCAAACTAACTAATCTTAAGGCCATCTTGAGTCACTTAAGGTTAGGAATCCTGACCAAACATAGATGGTGTCAAGACACCGACAGCTGTCCCCATAGATCCAGTGGTCATTTCAGTGGTGATTGACCCGTCAGGGGACAGACCACCAATGTCAAGAGGGAAAGTTAATTTTATGGCCCTATATAATGATGGATGCCTCCTCCATCATGGTCCATAAACCATTTGCCTCCACCCTTGGTCTAACGACCGTTAAGACCCGCTTAGCTGTTGGGAAATGGTCCGGGTTACTAATGTCTTTATCGTTTAGGTTTTTAAAAGCAACGAGATTTTTATATAATTTGTTTTATGAGTCTTGATTACTATTTCCCTTTCTTGAATAATAGTGCGCAAAAAAGGGGGCAGATTTTTTCTTTCTTTGCTCATTGTCATTAGAGGGGCTTCTATGCCATTTTTTGTCAGAGGGTGTGGGATGGGGCATGTCAGTTTTCATAGGAGAAGGGGGTGGAGTGTTTTGTGGCGTGTTGGCAGGGGTACAAAAAGGGGATGGTTTGGGGCTCTTTTTTTTGGAAGGAGGGGGTCCTAGGGAAGTCAGTTTTTTTTTCTCTGGAGGGGAGCGAGGTATTAACAGAGGGTGGGACTTTTTTTGGGGGGGGGGCATTTTTCTTTTATTTCTTTTGGAGTCGGGATGGTTTTTTTTGGGGAAAAGGAAATCAGGAAATAGGATAGATTTTTTTTCTCTCTTTTTTCATCAAGGGCTTCTTTTAATTTCAGCAATTCTTTGAATTTATTTCCTCCGGGATCTTTACTGGTCCTAATATTTAGTTTCTCCTCTTTAGTTAGAGATTGTGCGTAGGTTTTCCAAGGGGATTTTTTCGACGGAACAAGTTTTCATTCATCTTTTTGCAATTTCAGAGTTGCATGCGGTCTCGAATTCGTCTGGTGTGACTTCTGTTTGTTGGGCTTCCTTGACAGGTTGTTTTTCGGCAGTTTTACGGTCTTCTTGACCCTATTTTTGGGGTTGTTTCTTGCGACTGGCTGCTTCTAGGGGCAAGTATACGTGAGATGTCCGACTTCCCCGCAGATCCAGCACGGCGGTCATCTTCCTGCGACCACAGTGAGAAGTTTTTCTGCTTCAGCTTTGATGTAGTAGGGGATCCTTAAGAATGCTTCTTTGTTTAGTAAGATGTCAAACGACCAAATGCCGTTACTGTTTCCTTAGTCGATCTGATGAGTTTCTTGGTTTTTTTTGTCAATGACAAAAAGAGAAATGTTTTTGTTAAGTTTTGAGACATTGTGTTGAACAAAGATGGCGGTGTAGTTCAGATCAGTAACCAAGATGGCGGCTAAGAATCAAATGCGGTCTGTGCCATAGTTAACGGCGAACTGATTGAATCCAAAATTCGACAATTTTATAATAATTTTTAAATGTTTTCATTGGTTGTTTAGCACAGCCGTTGGTTATAAAAATGATTGGCGAATCCATTCGTCTCATACCCCCACCACTTCGTCTGATGGGGAAGGTCTCCTAGCGGCTTCGGCTGCAGGGAGACAGGGTAGTACACGTCAAGGATTCATCACTTGACACTCAGCCCAACAGGTGAAAGGCCGGGAACCGGTCCAGCACCTGTTGGACTGAGGTACGCCGCCTGGGTAATACCTAGGAGGTCCACCCTCCCAGGCCTCGCCACCGGGCTTTCCGGTGAGGCAAGTTTATTGCTTGCTGCCTGAGGCGCCCTGACCGGGGAATGCCGACGGGATTACTCAGGCAATTTTTAAAATTGCTGGAGTGCCCCTTCTTTAGGGGAGCCTGCGGGATTCCCACTTTCCGGCCTTGTGCCACATATTGCTGATGTGGGCAGCAATTAAATATATACCCCCACCACTCATCTGATGGGAAAGGTCTCCTAGCGGCTTCGGCTGCAGGGAGACAGGGTAGTAGTACTCGTCAAGGATTCGTCACTTGACACTCAGCCCAACAGGTGAGGGACCGATAACCGGCTCAGCACCTGTTGATTTCTGCTTGTTTTCTTTCATTCTGCCAAAGGCAAAGCTGAGGTGAAAGAATATCTCACAATATTAAGTTTCATGTCTGTAGACCAAAAACTGACAGAAGGGTTTTGGTAGGCAAAAGTTTTTAAACAAATATATATACGCATACATAAATATATATAGAAAGAGGTTTGAGTTTACTATAAGTTTTTTATGCACATATTATACAAGTAAAAACATGCAGAATATCTGCACGTAATAGTTAACTAAAGAGGATCATTCCATTAAAAAAAAAAAAAATAATAGGGAATTAATTAAAATGAATGTTTAAAAGAATATGCAACTTAGCTAGATCTTTTGGAGATGAATGCAATTCCATGACCCCCCCCCCCACACATATATATATATATATATATATATATATATATATATATGAACAAATGATTAATAAAACATGTTAAAAGACATCTTGAAAAAGAGTTAAAAACATATTTAATTTTAAAAGGAAGCACAAGATAAGTAAATAGTCCTTAATCCGCGGAGTTTCGAAGAAATACTCTCCTTCTCATCAGAGGGCAGGAATTAGCAAAATGCAGGATCAGATTTTGCAAGTAAAAGTATTTAATGAAACTACAAGTAAGTCACAGATCTTACTTGGTTAAAAAAAAAGGGTGAGATAAGGGGAATAGGAGGTAAAAGAAAAATGATAAAAAGATTTCACATGAATGGATAGTCCGGTGAAGGGTAAAAAATCCAAAACGATCTAATTAAAAATTTCCAATCCAATGGGTAAGTTCCAAATGGTCCAAAATGATCCAAAAGGCAGAGTTCCTTGAAAAAAATCGCCAATGGAATGCATTCCAAAAGAAAAAGCACTGCAGAGAATATTTAAAACACGTCTGTCAAGGCTGGAGGAATCAAGTAAATTAAGGTTTAAAAAAAAAAAAACGGAAAAGTGTTGAAAGTTTAAATTTGAAAAGCAAGGTCAAACTGACCCAGACAAAAAGCGCGAAAGTTAGCGTTAATAATTAGGTCAACTTAGATATGCACGTGAAAGTCCCAGAATTAAATTAAGAAACACGAGTCAGAAGAACAAATAAATGGCTAAGTTTATGAAATGGAGCGTTTATTATATTAAAAAAAAAAAAAAAAGAAATGAAAGTAAATAAATTAAAAATTGAAAATTAAAAATTAAAGAGTTAAAATTTTTTTTAAAAAACCTATATATACATATATACACACACATACATATACATATATATCTATATATACACACATACACATACATACAGACACACAAATGCATACATACATGTACATACATACCCACACGCATATACATATATATACATATATGTATATATATACAATAACATATATATATATATATATATATATATATATATATATATATATATATATATATATATATACAATAACATATACATATATATATATATATATATATATATATATATATATATATATATATATATATATATATATATATATATATATATATAAATTGGTGCTTCTACACTTTATCGCCGAAACTGGAGACGCCATTTTATTTCGAGCACCTGTCGATTAGAATCAGAGAGAAAAATCAGTATTTTAAACTATGGCCGAAGATAGAAATAAATAACAAAAAAAGATAAACTAGATAAAGTTCCGGAAAGTACTATGAAAAAAATAAATGATAATAAAAGTAAATAATGTGAAAGAGAACATACATCCATAATTGTTTAATTAGAAATGTTTCGATTTAATTAATGAAAACGGGAGATTTTCATTTAATTTAGATTAATTTATTATTTCCGGAAGCAATCGTTTAATTCATGCTTCGGCCATAGTTTAAAATACTGATTTCTCCCTTGGATTTTAATAGCAAGTGCGCGAAATAAAATGGCATCTCCAGTTTCGGCGATAAAGTGTAGAAGTACCAAGAAATCCTTCTAGACTGGGACAGTTTTCATTTTTGTTTCGATTCAGAGTACTTCTTTTTGAAGGAGTTCGTTTGTTTGGTTTTTTTTTTTTTTTTTTTTTTCAATATTAAAAACTGACGCGGGGGAGCAAGTATACAAATGTCAATTGGTTGCCTTAACGACGATATAACAACAAACAATTATAAAAACAACACGACGATACCCATTATGATTTTTTTTTTTTTTTTTTTTTTTTTTTAGGGATTGGTGTTTTGTTTTGTTTTTGTATTTTATTTATTTATTTATTTATTTTTGTCCAAAATACGTAAACTTTGAACATTCGCTTTTACAGAAAAACAAGTTTTTAAGTAAAATTGTGGAAATTAAAACATACTAGTTGATAATTTCATAATCAAAATAAAATAATTTTATATAAAAGTTTAAATTTAAATACGTTAAAAAGCAAAATCCAGTTTCATTAAAAAGTACAAAACACGATACTTTTTTATAGCCCAAGATTTGTTTATAATCTTGTGATTTTTAATAGGGATATTTTTTTTAGCAACGGATTATCTTAAAAATAACTTATTTAAACCATTTGTAACTATTTACTTGTCCGCTAGGGCAAAGTTAGGCAGTTTTAGTTTTTAATGTGGGGTGGGGACCCCCAGTCCCCACCCCTTAATAAAGGCAACAGGACTCCTCCTTCCCCCTAAAAGCGGTGCTACCTGCACTTCGGGCTAAATAGACTTACACGTTGATGGCCTTGTACCTAATTTGATCGAAATGTAAAATTTTAATAGTTTTTACAAATAATTGTAGTATATGTCCTGTACTTCGTCAAATACCTGTAAGTCAGCACACCCTCTCCTCCACGAATGAGGGCGCCTCAATCGATAGGCAATAAACACACGCACGCACATATTTCAGAGGGAGAGAAATCTCAGAATAATATATTAAACGATGACATCTTGAGACCGAATAACTTACCGAAGAAATGAGAATTTGATTTTTGCATTGAAGTAACCAAAAGTCAACATTGTCTTCTTCTTCTTTCGCCATTGTTGACATGGTGTTGTGTTTCTTTCTCAGCTTAGTGTGTTGTTGCCATTGTGTAAACACACACACACACACACACACACACACACACACACACACACAGGTATTTGTCAGGCAATCAAAAAATCTTGGGGAAGGAAGGGCTACTTAAGACAAAGTCGTATTCTTGTATGTGATAGGGATGCGTGAGAAATTCAATGTTTTCTAGGAACTTCCAATTAAGTGTGAAGAATGCACTCACCCTATATTTGCCACAATGAAACTTGAATAAGGGTTAAATATTATGATGATAAATCTGCAGGAGAGATGACCTGTAGAGGCCACGAGGCAAATAATTTGTAGAATCTCTTATAACTTTCCATGGAATCTTTTGCATTTATAGTGGCAACAGTAAAGCGATTCTGACGAATGCTAAAAAAATAAATGGCTTGATTGAATAACTTAGCCTCTTTCTTTTACTGCTTTGATAGGATTCACTCTTTTAGTTACTCCCAATAGCAAGTAAGTTTTCACAGGAACGTGTTAACTCTAAATATTTTCAACCAATGAAAATCGTTTCACACTCAAAAAGTAACCATTCTATGTGAAGCCAACACAAACGTAAAAACTCCTATTAAGAACAATGATCAAATAAGATTTTTCCCCAGATGACACCAGTCAGCGGTACGAAGAACCAAGAACGTTGCTTAACCCCAACCCATGTTTTTGGCTGAGGGAGGCAAGTCACAACGGAAAGGATTTAAAGACTCCCATACCAACCTTCTTCATCAGGTACACACATTCTTACACACTAATTACAATTAGACAAACAGAAACGAATTACTACTCACAGTTATACATGCACTAACAAGAACAAGGTGGACCGACACACATACACAATGCCACTACTTTTTTTTTTTTTACTAAACATGTGTTTGCACTATGAACATTTACTGGTTGAAAATAAATTGTATATGCATATAAAATTGTAGATATAGAATTGTTTTGTTATAAGATTTCAGTTTTTTTTTTCTTTTCATTTTTCATTTATAAAACTGTTCATGTTTTTAGTTAGCGCTTGCTAACTGGTGACCCTTCTATTCTCTTAATCTTTCATTTATTTCCATTTTTATGTGCATGTCTGTATGCATACTTTTCATTTTCTTATTTCACTAAAACAACTTTATATCCAATTTATATTAAATGTTGGTGTCGTTCTTGGCAATATCTCAACATGCTACCGTTATCCAAAATGGCCCTACTAAGACCAAAGACCACACCACACTTTGCATAGAATCTTCTGAAATCTTTTGTAAAGTAGTGTCTTCATAAAATAATCATTCAAAAGCTCACATAGACGATTTAAGGGCCAAAAACATTAATTTTATCATTAGGAGGGTTTAGTATAGATAATTTTAATTTTCCTATTGCCCCCGCCCCTCGATTTTTGGAGAGAATCTAAGATAAATTTCATTTACTTTTTCTGTTGCTTTTCTGTTACTTAGTCTAAAGATTTTAATATATTACTAAAAGAGCTAAAGATATGTAGAGGACATATAAATCCTAATCCCGTTACAAAAGAAAATAATGAAACGAATGGAATTGAAGGAAACAAAAACTCAATTGATGGTATGGAATAAACATGTCGTTTATTTTCTGTTGGAAATAAAAATGGTTTAGTTGTAACATGTGTTCATTCAGGCGTTGACGACTACATGCGTGGAAAAGAAAGAAATGAAGTCGAGGGCGAGAAATGGCCGTCCTACACGTAGAAAGGAAAATAGAAAAAGAGTGTTTGCCTCAGCAAAACCGTGTGTTCATGATAGCAGTCGTCCACGCGGAAAAGTCTTCAAACCAAGAGCTATGGACACCGAACTTGCCTGGTTGACGAAACCAGGCAAAAGGGAAGAAAGAGGAAGTTGAATAGTGTCGTGGACTTTTATATCGGGGTGAGTGTTCTGACTGCGCATGTCTGGAATTCCTTTCAGGGGAAGTGACGTTTCGCATGTGTGTGTATGTGTGTGTACATGTGTGTGTGTGTGTGTATGAGGATGCGTATGTGCGTGCGTACATGTGGGTGTGTATATGTGAGGAAAACATGTTCGAACAGATATGTCTAACCCGATTTCTTTTATCAATTGTGAGAATCTTCTGAAATGATTCGTAATCTTTTGGAGTTTCACATTAAAAAAATTGAGTTAGTTCCTCCTCAGCTAGGATATTATCAAAAGAAAGAATGACTAAAATCTATCAAATTACAAAATAATTAATTTTTATTGATAAATTAATCCATGCCAAATAAGTGTTCATAAAGACTCAGAATACAAAGAGTCTGAGCATGTTCGGGTGGAAGAAAAATGTTTGACGACAAATTGAGTACACGTTTGATTTGGTCAGCACTGTGTGCATTTACATGCATGGAAATGAAATAAGCATGTAAATGTGTGTGCACACTAGCGTTCCTGTTTTACAAGTCATAGAGTGTGTACAAGAGTGTTCGATTAATTTAACTAGTGCAGTGTTTAGTAGCCCGTGAAAGTCTCCTGTTGTATCTATCAAAGCCTTTCAATCAGAGGTTAAGGTTAATTTTTAAGGACATGTCCATCTACGTCGAGTGTGGAAAAAATACCACAACAAAGAGAAAAAAGTTGTGTGTTTGGGTTTTTATAGTATGCGCAAGTTCTTGGCACTGAATATTTTCGCTTCCCTGACTGACTGAAAATAACAGCTGATTGGAGATTTTGTTCACTCAAGAGTCGATGTGTAATAAACAATATCATCCATTACTTTCCATCCTTAATATGAGATAACAATTCTGTGAGCCAATCGTTAGTCATATAAACAAAGTGGTGTAGTTAACAATTATGCCAGCCTTGAAAGATAGCAATCAAACCTGTAGGTTTTAGTTTCTTATCAACATCATCATGACTAGTAAGCACAGAGGGTGGGGAGCAAACGTTCTTGGGTTCATTTCAGCCAGTTTGAGAATTCTCTAGCTTTTGTCTACTTGTTTTAGAGGATTTTCTAACTTTGTACTAGCTTAGCATTTTCATATGGACTTGTTACTTTTTAGGGTTTGAAATGATTTTTTTTGTTTGGAAAATATTCAGTTCACACGTTCCTGCAAAACTTACTTGCTTTAGGAATAGAGGAAGCAAGCCTGAGAAAAGAAGAGAGTAATTAATTCAAACCATTTGCTTTTTAGCATCCGTGGGATTCATTTTGCGATACAGTTACCATAATATCACTTTTATATTTGTGACATTTTACAATAATATTGTGGGGTTGTCATTGGCGCCAAACATCGATAGACAGCAAATAAAACATTTAAATTTTTATTGAATCCATAACTTGAAATTTAAACGTATAATAATTTTTTTAAACGATTTAAAATGCTAATATGGCATTTAGAGTTGCTTGTTTCACAGAAATGTAAGCAAAGAAAAAGAAAACAAACGCTGAATGATAAATAAACAAATTGTATTTTTCAAAATAAAATGAAGTTGAAAATCAAAATTATAAAGTTGTTGTTCTGTTGTGGTTATCAAGCTATCGATAAATCTGCTTGACGGTACACAATTTAGACAGATAGGTATACTGATAGTAAAGTTAAAAAATCTTGTCACTTTAATCACTGAAGAAAAGTAACAAAAAAATATGAAATCTTCCTGTAGTGAACATGAATGCAAAATCCTTTGTCTGATAGACTAGGTATCCCATTGACCAAATGGTATGTGGTATATAATTGGTACCAGAGGTAGAAACATTCTAGAAATCTAATCAGCTTAAGGTTTCTACATGCGGCATGCTCACGGTGAAACAGCAGTTTTTGTTAGATCACAAGTTAAGCGACATGAAGCCTGACCAGTACCAAATGGGTGACCATTTGAAATGTGAGATGCTGTATTTCATCTTCTCATGATTGAGATAGATATGCATCTAGAGACTGTGAATTTGATATTCATTCTAAACTTTTTTCTTTGAAGGAAATCAGCATAGCCTAACCACGGCTAAATACCACACCAAGTATTATCAGATTGTCATAACGTTTTTGCTCTTATTATTAGCTCTAGCCAACTGGGCTCAAGAACCCTAAAGCAATTTTTGGAATCAACAGAAACAATAATCTTATATGTAGTCTTTCTAAAGGATACAAAAATACACCCACAGATTATTTATTTACAACATATACCTACAAAACAAACTGACCAACACACCATTTATACATATAAGTGAGGTTCTGGCATAAAATGACTCAATAATGATTGACAAACTATAAAACACATTAATCAAAAGAACATGGCGCAGCTTGAGTGTCGTTCACATTAGTCAAGAATGCATCCACAACAATCAATCTGATAGTGACTTCATTGTTGTCGAACTGAGATAGGGTTTTGTCAAGTCCTAGTTTTACCTTTCAAAAGAAGTTAGTTTATTGCTAATCACCTGAGGCGCCTCTACTGGGGAATGTCGACGGTGTTGCTCAAGCATTTTTGTAGGCAAGAGTGCCCTTCTAAAAGTGCACTGTCTATTCCAAACTCGACATGACCCCTTATGTCTAACCTCCTGGAGAGACGGTAAATGAACCAAATATACATGAAAAAAAGATAGAAAAAGTTTCTCCTAGCTACTTATATTTCTTTGTTTACATTTCAGTGAAACACAAGCCTCCATGAATAGATAATTTGCGAATTATGCCTTTTTTGTCAGTTCTTCCTGGTGTTTAATTGAAGTGTGATTTCATCCATATTGAATGACAATGTTGGGTTCAAATAGGAGAGAGTGGACGGCAAACTGTTAATCATAGTAAATTTATGATGAAAATAATAAAATGTAAGTTGAATTTCAAAAGGCGTTCTATATAAATAATTGCACAAAACAATGCCGTTTAAGACATGTTTGATATGTGCAACAGGTGTTGGTGTGAAAACGTGAGGTGGCCATCTGCTATTGCGGTCACTTAGTAGAGTAGAGAAATGGTCAAAAGAAGGCCAGTTTATCGATTTCACATGTACTCATATTTTCAATGGGCAAACATATTTAAATGCACTTAAACTCTTAAAAAGTTGTAATAATCAAGTTGCTGATCGGTTGGTGATCAATAATTTATATTATTATAAATAAAATAATTGAACTATAATGGATGCGTGAAACTGTGCATCCATAAGATTATCATAATTCAAGTTTTAGCTGAAGTCTACTGTCCTTTTGACTCCATATCTGAAACAGTTAGATAGAATGTACCTCCTGTTCACAGAAGAAAAAAGTAAACGCCGTTGTTGTTTAACAGAAAATGATTTTTATTTTAACAGAACTGGAAAGGAATTAAAAACAGCCAATAGTAACAATCTTATTTTCGGGGAAATTGCTCAAGACAAGGTATTAAACCACTTGGTGAAAGAAACTAAAGATATTTTTTAAAATACCATTTCAAGATCAAAAACTATCCAAGGATAATGGACATTCATTTTGTCTTTTGTCAATTCGTTCCTCCATAACTGAGGACACCCACAATTAGTGTTTCACAACAACACAAAGACTGAAGACATAATCGAGTTGAAGAAAGAACCTTTATTGATGGTGTTGACAAGATTTTTCACTTCCCAGTGGCAAGGAATGTATTCCCGGGTTATAGTCATTGTTTTGATTATCACTGGTGTTCAAACATTTTCAGCATATAGTGCTGTCTTCAAGCTTCCATACAACTCTCCTCTTCCTCCTTCTTTCCTTCTTCTAGCCAAATGACATCACATGTACTTCTAGTACACAACAGGGTCAAGATGACATTGAATAATCTCATTGACCCCCTGATCTGTATATGTGTCGACATTGGCCCATGAATTAAAATCATGAGATGAATACTAGCAAACATACCCACTTAGTATTTAACCGGATGAATTTTCCATATGACTGTACCGATATAACTGATTCATCCATACTGAGGATTGAACCTTCAACCTCCAGAAGACTGTCACCTATTCTATTACTTAGCATTTATAAGTGTTATGTCACAGCTGAAACTTAATGAGAAAAACATCCAGGATGAGAACAGTAGTCTGAATCATCCACATGAGAGAATAGCTTTAAACTTATATATCTTATATTAACCCAATGTTCCCGTTTGACATTCAAATAAGGATCTATATTCTTCTTATTTAGTTTATTGGACTAGATTTTAAAATTATCGACTTTAAAGGCATATGGCAATTGTAAAAATGTGAAAATCTGCATCAAAATTATGATCACATTATTATCGATTATTCATTGTATTACAAAAAAAAAAAAAAATTCATTCAATACATACATTATTCAATATTGGACAAAGTTGAATATTATGAAAATCTTTTTCAATTGTCAAATTCAAAAAGTTTATAATTTGTAATATCAAGAGATTCTGTTGAATGGATAGAAAGTACACCATGGTTTAAAAATATAAAGGCATTAATTTGCATATGAGAGGAGTGGCTGCATTAAGAAAGACAAATTATGGAGGATGAGGAGTCAAGTTTTGGTCAGCGAACAGAACTTTGAAAGTTAAGAAGTTGTGCTAATAACATGGAAGTGGCGCCAATTTTTATTTAGATTACAAGCTATTTTCATAAGAAGAGTAAAGTTAATGCAGTTAGTTGAAACGTTTTGAGAGTCAGACTTTTTGAGGATTGATATCATTATGTTATGGAGAAGTGTTAATTACTATTCTAGAGTCAGACATTGATTTTATATTTTTTGTAGTTGAAAGTCAACAAGAATATGAAGGGCTAGTTATGTCTGGCCGTGTTTGAAGGGGTAGTTATGTCTGGCTGTGTTTGAAGGGGTAGTTATGTCTGGCTATGTAGTGAGAGCCAGTTTAGTCTGGCCATGTAATGAGGGCTAATTTAGTCTGGCCATGTATGAAACATTAGAGATGTAAGTATTAATTTGAGCATGAGTCAGTAATATGAAATGAACTTTAAAGATTGTGTGGTTTAAAAATATAAAGGCATTCATTTATTTAAATATGAGAGGAGTGGCTGCGTTAAGAATGACAAATTGTGGAGGACAAGGAGCCGAGTTTTGCAGTGGAGAGACTCCCCTAAAATTAAGAAGTTGTGCTAATAGACTCAAATCAATTCATTATAGTGTGTCATTAATAGATCCAGGCAGCTGAGGAGATCTTGCCTGAGAAGGCCAATTGCTTTACTTGATTGGTTGAAAATTGTGAATATTTTTGTCAAGATTATATGTAAATTATGAGCTAAAGTATTTCATGAAGTACTATTTTCAATCCTTCGTCTAATACAGATGGAAATGTATAATTTTTTCATTATCAAATTGATCATAGGAACGTGTTGTAAGAGTTTCTATACTGTTTAAAAATGCTTACAAATCGTTTACACATTAAAACCAAATGGGTTCTGCTATTTTGTTTGATGAACTAGTTCTTGACTGTTAACTATTTTGTATTTTTAATGATTAAAAACTGTTACAAATTGTCTCCACACGGTGAAACTATGTGGATTCAGTAAAGAATTACATTTTACTGCGTTTTATATAGATTATGTTTTTATTTATTTATTTTACAAATTCTCAAGTGTTAACTATTTTACGATTATAGTTTCCACTTCACGTTTTGTTGCCGCTTCTCACGTTAAGAATAATTCTTCTGAATAATGATGTTATTATTTAGAAAAGCCCTTTTTAACATGGAGTGGGGATTACTGGTTATCTCCAAGATCAGTGCTTGGAAGAATTAAGCTACCGAAAGTGAATAAAGTTGACTAGAAAACGAAACAGAAGCCTGACACGAAAAACGCAATCATATATTTATTTTAAAAAATTACTTTAGTTTTAACACTTATTGTGTTATCACAAAACAAAAACAAAAAAACACTTTTTGTATTATCAAATAATAAAACAAAAAGGAAATGTTCAAATTTTACGTTTCTGTAACTAAAGTCTTTTTGAAAGAATATTTTAAATATTTTTACTCTTATTGTGCTATCACTTTAATAATAATAATAATAATAATAATAATAATAATAATAATAATAATAATAATAATAATAATAAAATAATAATAATAATAAAATAATAATAATAATTAAAATAATAATAATAATAATAAAATAATAATTAAAATAATAATAATAATAATAATAATAAAATAATAATTAAAATAATAATAATAATAATAATAATAAAATAATAATTAAAATAATAATATTAATAATAAAATAATAATTAAAATAATAATAATAATAAAAATAATAATAATAATAATAATAAAATAATAATAATAAAATAATAATTAAAATAATAATAATAATAATAAAAATAATAAAATAATAATTAAAATAATTATAATAATAAAATAATAATAATTAAAATAATAATAATAATAATAATAATAAAATAATAATAATAATTAAAATAATAATAATAAAATAATAATAGTAAAATAATAATAATAATAATAATAATAATAAAATAATAATAATAATAAACTAATAATAATAATAATTAAACTAATAATAATAATAATAATTAAAATAATAATAATAATTAAAACATTAATAATAATAATAATTAAAACAATAATAATAAAATAATAATGATAATAATAATAAAATAATAATAATAAAATATAAATAATAAAAATTAAAATAATAATAATAAAATAATAATAATAATTAAAATAATAATAATAATAATAATAATTAAAACAATAATAATAATAATAATAATAATAATAATAATAATAAAATAATAATAATAAAATAATAATAATAAAAATTAAAATAATAATAATAATAATAAAATAATAATGATAATAATAAAATAATAATAATAAAATAATAATAATAAAAATTAAAATAATAATAATAATAAAATAAAAATTAAAATAATAATAATAAAATAATAATGATAATAATAATAATAAAATAATAATTAAAATAATAATAATAAAAATTAAAATAATAAAATAATAATAATAATAATAATAAAATAATAATTTAAATAATAATAATAATTAAAATAATAATAATAAAATAATAATAATAATTAAAATAATAAAATAATAATAATAATAATAATAAAATAATAATTAAAATAATAATAATAATTAAAATAATAATAATAAAATAATAATAATAATAATAATAATAAAATAATAATAATAATAACATTAAAATAATAATAATAAAATAATAATACTAATAATAATAATAATAATAATAATAATAATAATAATAATAATAATAATAATAATAATAATAATAATAGTATAAAAATAATTATTAATATTAAATTATTAAATAAAATAATTTATTCAATTATTATATTAAATTATTTCAGTTTTAAACCACACTTGCTGCATTCCTTCCAGTTATTCATTTTAAGAAACTTTTATATATAAATGTTTACAATATTTTATTATGATAACACAAGAAGTGTTAACAAAAAAAAAACAGTGGACGTGAAGGAGCTTGCTCCTATAGGAATGTGGGTTGGTAGGATAACCCATTTATAATCAGGATTTATCAATTTTTAGGACCATGGTTGCGTGTGTCACAATTTTATTAAAGTCAAAAATAGGAGTGTATCCGTGGGATTATTAAAGGTAATTTTAATAGGATCGCTGATTAATAAAAACGCTTCATCAATCCACATCCTTACATAAAAATAAAAATGAAATCCGTAAAATAACGACCCTAAACAAAGAACACAAAATCACTGTAGTAACATGAAATAAACAACATTTATTTACATGTTAGGAATATTAGTTTAAATCGTTCGAACATAAATGTTTTCTTGTGTGGAATGTTTATAATGAAAAATTAGTGAAGTGAAGATATTCTGAGATTAGCAGAAGGTTTGAAATTACTGATTTTTTGGGGATCAGAATGCCACACATGTGTCGGAAATTTATTCTCTTTCAGATAAATTCGACGCGAAAATAACTAGCCTGCAAAAAAAAATAAATAAATAAAAGGATGGAATAAAAAAGGGGAGGTAAAGAATAAAACATAAAGGTCTTGTTTTAAAACAAAGAAGAGATTTTATTTACAATGAATTTGGTTGCAAATTTTTCCCTTTGTGGGCATTAAATTCAAAAACAGAGAACGCCAAAGTAACAACATATAACGCAAAAAAAAAAAACATACTGGTTCTTATATTGAAAATGTATCAATGAACGAATACAATATAATTCAAATAGTAGTTCCTAATCACACTCTCATATGCAGTAAATTTTAGGAACGTACTCACAAATTGATGGTGGTCAGGCACGTGCCTTTTTCTTTTCTCAATATAAAGTCTTTTAAAAAATCATATTCCTTCCAAATACGTGCAAACCATAGCTACGTAAATAAGTCTTCAGAAGTTTGCTTCGTTGCGTCCCAGTGTTCTGTTGCCGGGTAGTCTTCTTTGAAGGAGGGCTCGTCAAAATTCCATATCAGCGCCGGGCAATGAAACTACATCCAATTTCCACGTCGCTAGAATCCAAAAGAGGCCGAATTTTGCACTGGGACTTGTGATGTCATCATCAGGGAGCTAGCACCGCCCTCCCATTCAAATTCAAGGGAGTTTCGTACGAACCCATAATATACGAAACTAAGAATCATAAAAGATACGAAATACAGAAAATCAAATATAAGAACCAGGATAAAAATATAATAAACAGGGGGATGCATAATTATTGATACAAAAAATTCCAACACATGGGCTTAAAGTTAATGTGGTTATTTTCTGGTAAACAGGAAAACAAAAGACAGTTCCACAGGCATGCAGTTCTAAGAAAGAAGCTTTGTTCATGGAATCTACGCTTAGGTTTAGGCACAGATAAAGAGGAGGGGAAATTATTGATAGTGTTTTCAGCTAGACGAGTATTTCTTGTGAAAGTTTGGCGAGGAGGGATCATAGATTGAAGCTCAGTCGAGCACTTGCCATGGAAATAACGATAAAGCAAAGACAAACTTGCAACATCTCTTCTGTGAGAAAGAAGTTGCAGGAAAGAAAAAAGGGTATCTCTTACGAGGCTACAAAGTCTATTTTGAACTCTATCAAGGCAGGATAAGTCCTTTCTAGCAGCTCCTGCCCAGATGTGGCAACAGTACTTCATCTTTAGACGTACCTGGCTCTTATATAGATAGAGAATTGCATCAGCAGTGAGATATCTACTGGATCGATAGAAGGATCCTACCATTTTTCCAGCAGCCTTGGCAACGAATTTGATGTATATGTTCCATTCAGATCAAGAGTAAAGCTTGTCAAAACATGAGGCCTCCCCAAGACGAGAGCCATTCATTTCAATTGATGCCAGATGGGGATCAGAACGTTGATGATGTAAAGATAAAAGCTTGGTTTTAGATGCATTAAAAGTAACAAGCCACCTCTTTACTATTGTACCACTCGCTCAAGATCAGAGGAGAGAGAATTGGAAAGAACTTGGTCGTTTACTGTCTTAGATGTGCTACCATAGAGTGTCATCAGCAAATGATGTAAGGATGTGATTTGGAAGATCATTAATGTAGATCAGGAAGAGAGTTGGGCCTAGGATGGACCCCTGAGGGACTCCAGCATTAATACTGAGAGCTTCTGATTTCTGCTCATCAACCACTACTCTCATGAATCTATCAGAGAGAAATGATTTAATAATTGAGAAAACATTTCCAGCTATACCGTAGCTAGAGATCTTGTGAAGTAAACCTTTATGCCATACCCTATCAAAGGCCTTTGATATGTCAAGAGCAATTGCCCTAGAAAGGTTGCCTCTGTCAGGAGATTCGCTAATCCTATAAGATATAACTGTAAGCACATCTGCTGTAGATCTAGCAGAACGGAAACCATATTGTGTTTCACTAAGAAGGTTGTTTTTACTGAGATGGTTGATTACTTCTCTATTTAACACAGATTCCAGCAACTTATGCATGACGCACAGGAAACTTATTGGCCTGTACTGAAAGGGAGATGACCGATCACCTGAAGTCTTAAATACAGGGCATAAAAGAGATTTAAGTTCTTGTTCAATGTGATAACTTTCCATGATGGGAATTAAAGTTCATGTGTATTGCGTGTAAATTCAGGACAGGGGTTTTTAACGTCTCCCGGTGACGGAGTTATCCTGAACATGTGCTGCTCTTGAGAACGCGAAGAGAAAACTAACTTGATTTTTGGCAGGAAAATCTTTTAATACAGGCCTTCTCGAATGTTCCAGCCTGTTCACTGTATTTCTACACAGGAGAGTGTAATATAATTCCTTTTGTTTTATATGTGCGGTGGTCACATCACATCGTCATGAACCTACGCATTATTCCTACGTGTAGGCGTTGAAGCGGTAATCGCTATGAAATGTTCCTGCCAGGGATTTATTTCGGCCAGGTATAGTGATTACTCCCTACTTGTAAGTTATTTCCTTTATTTAAAGAAATGTAAAAAAAAAAAAAAAAAAAAGTAATTTTTTGTTTCGTTATAATACAAGAAGTGTGGTTTAAAATTGAAATAATTTAATATAATATTTTAATCATAATAATAATTTTGCATATTATTATTATTATTATTGTTATTATTGTTATTATTATTATAAAGTGATAACACAATAGGTGTAAAAATATTAAATATATTATTTCAAAAAGACTTTATTTATATAAATGTAAAAATGGAACATTTTCCCTTTGTTTTATTATTCGTTAATACAAGGTGTGTGTGTGTGTGTGTGTGTGTGTGTGTGTGTGTGTGTGTGTGTGTGTGTGTGTAAGCGCATGAGCGTGTGTGTGCTTTTGTTTGTTTCTTTCGTGATAACACAAGAAGTGTTACAACTAAGGTAATTTTTTGAAATAAATATATGGTTGCGTTTTTCGTGTCATGCTTCCGTCCTGTTCCATAATCAACGTATCCACTTATTGTAGCGTGACTTCCCCGAGCACTGATCTTGGAGGATTACTTTACTTTCACCTAACAATTTAATAAACAGAAGATACCGTAAAAGCGTGATGAAAAACGAAGGAGCAACGGGAAGTGAAGTAGAAACAGCAATCGTAAAGATAACCATTATTCTGTACCTTTACCAATAAAGAGGGTCTTATGAAACAAGCAATGAAAACTAAAACTTGCTATTTTTTTAGATTTTCGACGTTAAAAATATTCACTGTATTGTTTGAAAGAAAAACATTTCAAAACTATATTCAGTTTACACGTGCAAATGATTACAAATCTAAGATCAATTGCGATTGGTCTATAATTAACCACACAATATAATTTCCGTTCTGCTAGATCTACAGCAACCAATCAGGTTGAAGTTATCAAAAACGTCATCACGTACCGGTGTAACCCGCTAAAAATCCCTTAATTACAAAACCGAATTCCAATTGTTTCTTTTTTTTTTCATTTTTGCAAGAAAAATGTTTGACAGGAGCAATAAACATAGAAAGATTTCATTTTGTCAGCCTACGATATTTTCGTTATTAATTTTATTGTTCATAGGTAAATATTTAATTTGGATTGATGAGTAGTTATCTTTTTGTTGTTGCTTTTTTTTTCTAATTTATTTAAAAATATTAACATTTAATTCATTTATTTCAGGGTTGTTTATAAACTTTACTTATGGTTTGAAAACTCGATCGAAATCTGAAAGTTTAGGTAAGTAAATTTAAAATTTGTTCTACTCACATTTTTCAAGTTGAGAAAACAAACAGACACGCTAGTAAATGCCAGATTCATTCAAAAAAAATGTCAATAGAAAGTTATTTTTTAATTAAACGAATACATTTTTCCTCCTCACGACAATGTGATTTGTGTGTGTTTGTGATTAATTAAAATGTGAAGATACTTTAAAGACTTTATTTTTTTTTTAATGCGAATGGGGCAAGAAACTGATAGAAATCCACCCATTAAATGTCACAGTGATGTTTATTGGATGGATTTCTATTAGTAGCTTTTCCGAGTTTTGAGCGATTATCGAGATATCGAAGACGGGCATCATCATCATTTTTGACATTTTGTGGTCGTTCTAACGTAGCAACTCGGAACTAATTGTTTTCCGAACCAAATACATTGTTTAAAATAAGTAAGAACATCAAAAACATATCCAGCTAGGTAGAAGAGTAACTTGTTTTGTATTTGTTTGCTATATATTTTTTTCTGTCCCCCCCCCTTTTTTTTTTTTTTTGCAAATTAATTAAATCACGGTGTGAGTTTATTGCGAGAAAAAAAGTTGGTACTTGTTTAGTTTAATGAAGACATTAAAAAATAAAAATATTGAAAAAGAAAAAATTAGATTTTACGGACTCGTTATGGAATAAAGTTTGGGGTGCTAATGCAGAGAGTGATCTGCGCTATTTTTAAAATCGTATTTCCACGTTTAATTAAAGTTTTATGATATGTTTTTTTATTCACTTGTAAGGTTAAAGTACAGAATAGGTACAAAACACCCTCTCCCCATGTTAAGAATGTTTTTTTTAGATAATAATGTTATTTCAGCACGGATCACTCTCTGCATGAGTACCAAGTTTGGTAATTTTTTTACGAGCGACGCGTCCAGCGACGCGTAGTATAAACCCCCCTCAACCTCCCCATGTTAAGAACGGAGTTCGGAATACCCCCCCAACCTCCTCATGGTAAGAACGACTTTCGAAGTTGAGGGTGTTAATTCCGAAAGCCGTTCTTAACATGGGGAGGTTGGGGGTGTTTATGCTACGTTGGGGTAGGTCGAAAAAATACTTAAAGCTTTCATATAAAAAAAAAAATCACTGAATTTGATCAAGTAGTTTTTTTTGGGGGGGGGATATTTATTTTTTACAGAGGAAAATCAAATATTAATGAGATCGATCGTGTCGTGTCTATCCTGCGTATTTCGCGAACGGGGGGGGGGGTCCACTCTCCGTGTACAGTTTGTAATAATTTGACGAGATTATTTTAAAACATGGACAGAAAAAAAATACCTAGATAAAAATTCTAGGGTTTTTTTTTTTTTAATTTATTTTACGGAGTTTCTCTGTCCTTTGTCCCTTTTCATTTTGTTCTTTGTTAATCACTTTTTCGGTAAAGACACCCCCCCCTTTCTCATTCGCGAAATAAGCCAGATGGCCGCGACAGGATCGATTTCATTAAAATTTGATTTTTCTCTGTAAAAAAAAACCCCAAACTTTTTGACCAAATTAACTGATTTTTATTTATTAACTTTATTCCATAACGCGTATTGTATTAATTTTTTTCAATATTTTAATTTTTTATTTTCTTGATTAAACTAAATAAGTACTAAAAAATTTGTGCAGATATTAAATTTTGTTGTTTTTGTTAAATATTATTATATGAGGAATCGGGTTTGTTTTACAATCCACAGATTTGAAAAAGTGGTAAAAAAATGAAATACATAACAAATAAATGTTATCAAAAGACAAGATAAGTTATTCTTCTACCTACCTGGACAATTTTTTTAGTGATTTTGCTCACTTTAAAATGTTTATTGGGTTCGAAAAACAAAGTGTCTAACCTTTGTGATAACAAGAAAAATGACTGCGCTCTTGGCTTGTAAAATTCCAAATTTTGAAAATGACTTAAAACTAAAATATATTATACAAAATACTGTTAGAAACCCACCCAATCTGTTACCGTGACATATATTGGATGGGTTTCTTACAGTATTTTGTATGAGTTTTTAGTTTCGAATTTAACTTGAAAATACGATTTAAAAAAAAAAAAAAAAAAAAAAAAAAAACACAGCACATTAACATAAGTTCATAAGCACCTTGTTTTCTTGCAATAAACTTGATTTAGTGAATTTGTCTGTATTTAAAAAAAAAACTTTTTTACTACTTTTACGTCCTGATGTTTATTGTAAAACATACCCCAAAATATTAGCTAGTGCTTGTGTAGAATAATAATGTTTAAACCAACACATTTCAGTTGAAAACATTATTACGTACTTACATCTTATGTCAAAATTAGTATAAATTCTAAAAATTACTAAAAATGATCCAGTAGATGTTCTAGATGTATTTTAACAGAAAATCATACACAATTACTAAATACGTGCAATTTAATGATGAAAACTGGTATTTTCCTATCACTTCTCAACTCATTCACCCTTCCTCTCACGATCTATAAACTTCCGTGTGCAAAGAAGCAATCAAGTTTATCAGTAGAATAAATAATTACAATCTCTCACCTGATGTAGAAGGGCATTGCAATGAGTATTTTTTTAATTTCTGTTTCAGTTTTGAACGATATTGTGTTCGTTGTCCTTACACAACAAAATCCATATCACCAACAGCAAACAAAGATTTTCAAAAAAGACTTTTACTCTCAACTTAAAAATACTTCAAAGGTATGTCTTTTCGTTCATCTGACTATAAAGAGTTAAATCTTCTACAAAAAAAAAGTACAGATATTAATTGCAAATGCCACATCTGCAGAAATTAGAAATGATTTTTTTAGATTAATAATACTTCTTTTGTATTTGTAGGATGAAAAACCTAAATTATTTTTCACTCATAAAAAGTGGCCGGAGCGAGGATACTGGACAATATTTCCCCTGCTTTCAAAGTAAGTACTATTGGCCAATGTTTCAAACATTGCAGAAATGTTTAACATCAATTATTCAAATGATTTAAACAATTATTCAAATGATTTAAACAATTATTCAAATGATTTAAACAATTATTCAAATCATTTAAACAAAATCATACAAGTATCGTATATCCACATGAGATTCTTTTCTTTCTCTTTCTCTTCAATGTTTCTATTTTTCTCTTTCTTTGCTCACTCTCTTACCATTTCTGTCTCTTTGATATTTAATTTATTTGGATTTCCCTGCTCAGTTTGTCTGATGCAATTCAATTTTTTTTGTAGTAGCATTGCATACATAAAAGGTGCAGTGGAAATACTGGTAAGTTCAGAGTGGATAATCAATTTGTGTTCAAGAAATGAAGATAGATGAGAATTCAGATGTCGAGAAAGTACGGACGGCAAAGCTATTGAAGTTGTTGAGTGTTTTGTTATCTTGGTGATATACCATTGGAGCACAGAGTGTAGCAGGTGCTAGAATCGAGTGGATGGAGTTAAGTTCAGGGAACTTTTGCTACCATTACTGACCAGCAAAGCATTACTTCCGCTGACTACCAAGGGGAGAGTCTATCAGGCATGTGTATGCGGTGTGATGTATACAAGCAAAACCTGATCAATGAGGGTTGAGCACATGCGTTGCATGGAGAGACATATTATAATGATACAATGGATATGGAATCTGGGTTGTAAAGATAGGTTTAGTTTTGAAGACCTTAAATCTGGATAATAGGAAAATATGTGCAAAAGAATTGTACACATTGAAAGAATGGATGAAAAAATTTTGGTTAGTCTCTTTCTGATGCTTATATTTATGAGGGAGAGAGATGTGAGAGTATATGTTTGTGCATATACATTTCATTTTTGTTTGTGCATATACATTTTATTTTTTTTAGACCAATCTTTTCTAGGTAAAACATATTTATGTAATAGTAAATATGATCTACATACATATGTTTCATTCTTGTGGAATCATAACTGTTCTAACTAGTTACATGATTCAAACCCACAATAAGAATAAACTTTAGCACCAACTCCAAACACTCTAATCAACAGAGCTAATTACAACCATTACGTGACGTAATGAGAAATAAATTCTATTCATGCCAAGCAAGCAGGCAATCCTAATCACTCCTAATAGTGTTCAGCCGAAAGGAACTTGCATTTATGAAGTTTGAGAGCTTTTATATTTGTAATTTTCGGATGGATTTTGCAAGCAATACACTTGAAATATTTCATTAAATCAAATCGTTTTTCATTGTTTGTAAACTTAAGTTAATGCTTAACATCTCTTCTTTTTTCTACAATTTCTGTGTTTGTTTGTTTTTTTCTTTCATATCAGGTTTGTTGAGAATTTTTCCCAAAAGTCTTGGGTTTTCATTTGTGAAGAAGAAACTCGAATAAAATTATGGCAACTTTTAGAAGTTTTGAAGAAATATGATTCATCAAAAGTAAGTATATTTTTGATTATATTCTTTTTGCATTACGGGTAGATCACCACCTCCTCTGTGGAGAATGAATATTTTTCTGTCCTTTTCACAGAACAGTAACCATAAAATACTTCAGTTCTCTCTCATTCCTTGGCCCTTGCTCATTTCTGCCTTTATCTATCTCTCTTTGCATATATCTATCATATATAAAAAGAGAGAGAGGGAACCAGCATCTCCTCTCTTCTATTCTTATTATAAGTATTAGGCTTCAAAATACCTAAATATCTTTACAGTGTTGGTTTTTTTTTCTTTTTATATATATATATATATATATATATATATATATATATGAGATAGAAAGGTAGTATAATAATGTGTTTTGGGAAAAATAAAACCCGAGTGCTCAAGTGCATTTGTAAAAGCATAATGTCATTATTTGATATTGCACTATGCAATCATTCTATATGCCATTGCTACATGAAATTTTTTAACAAGAAATGTCACCCGAAATACCTGCCTTAATCATTGACTGAGGAATGGTATGCATATATTTTCAGCTTATTCAAAGATATTGAATTATTGCATTACTATACAAAACCATATATGATATGGAATGGTTTCTCTCCTCGGATATAAATTTGACTTCCATAAATCGTTTACAATAGGTTTTCTTTCAAAATTATATCACCTAGTTGAGAGTAAAATAACTTATGCCAAAGGAATCATTTAAAATAGACATTGTCCTTGATCAATAAATAACATAAAAAAAATGAAATTTCATTAATTAGTCAAAAATTAAATGAAACTTTCATAGGCCGAGGACTAGGAGGAGTGTAGAATAATCCCTTCAGGGAAGGATCATCCATCTAGCTATGATGGCAATTTTTGTCAGCACATTAATTTATTAATGTCCACAGCAAAAGCCTACCACTATACAAGCTGATGCAGAGAATATATATATATATATATATGTCATAGCATGCGCGTGCAACTGTAGTTGTCTTTTTAATGCATCTGTTTAATGATTGAAACAAACATCATGTGAACTAATAGTAACTAATGATGCTACTTTTTTTTTATGGTTATCATTTGAGAAATTTAAGGGAGGCTAACAGGTGCTGCAACTAGTTTGTGAGTGACTTGAGACTATACACACCAACACTATAGTTGTAGAAATGCATTGCACTTCTCTTCTATCTGGAGCAGTGCTCCTTCCAATTGTGATGCAGAATGAACTTTCCTTGATGTTGCCACATTTCATCTGCTGAAACGTTCATTTGTTGATCACCACTACAACTACCAGAATAGATTTTTTTTTTATTAAGGTTAGATAACTTTAGATTTGCCATGTTCTGGCTATATCCATGCAAGTTAACAGGTTCACTACACTTAATGTTTAAGCAACCTTCTGTTACATTTGTATTTTCTATTTTATCTGTTTTATTTTTTCTGTTTGTCTTTTCTGTCAATGTGATTTTTCTTCACTTTACACTCCTTGCCTCTCTCCCTCTATCTCAACAGCCACTGTTTTTAGGAAATGCACTTAAAGATGAAACTGCTGTGATAATTCACCATTTTGCCTTTGCTGAAAACCCGGCCCAATTTTCCTATCCCAATTTTGCACTTGGCTTCCTCATGAGCTTGCCATTAATTGAAAGGTAAATTTATTGCATTTTTTCCACAATTTTACTCCTATAAATTTAAACAGGAAGTGAGTTTCAGAAATTCAGCTTTTTTTGTAGCAGGTTGGTGCAAAAGTTTTTGCCAGTTTATAGAAGTGGCATTTTAAACCATTGTAATTTATTATATGCATATTGTTATTGTTTAAATATAATTTATAATTTAATTTATAACCTTTTCTTTCAGATTATTAAAGCATCTTTCATATTTTTCTGCAATCGTCTCACTCATGTTGACCCAGAAAATTATCTTTAATCAACAGAAAGGGAGTCATCTTTCATGCTCATCCTCACTACTCCTCAAGATCTCCAAGGAGAATTTGATTGGGAAATCTTGCCCCATCCAACTTACTCTCATAACTTACTTCTTTTTGATTTTTGATTATCACTTATTTTGAGGACAACAAAACTATTTAGATAGCCTTAGGTTTCAATCACCAGAGGAGATTGAACATAAGTTAGTCATATTTCACATCATAGCAAAAAAATTTACAAGTGAAACATTTATAATCTTGTTGACAGATGGAATAGTTATAGAGAGCAAAAGTCATTATTGTTATAAAAAAGGTTTTTAAAAAGTGCACTTTTTCATTTCAAGATGAAATTTCAAATTGGCAAAAACTTTTGCATCAACCTAATATAGGCTTATTTCCTCCAAACACTTCTGCTTTTTCTTTGCTACTTGACTCATGGTTCCAGATACAACCTAAAACTGGTTTGCACATCTTTGAATAAGATATTTGCCCCATAATTACTTTTCAGTCTTTTTTACCTACTCTATTTCTGAACCTTATAAACTACTAAATCTCCCTATGTCACCAGCCATCTTATCTTCGGCCTTAAATTACATCCTCATTTCTGATGCCCAAATTCAATAGCTTTACTTACAATCTGATCCTGAGGGGTTGTACCTGTCTGGGTGCCATCTATGTGTTTAAATAGAATTTATCATTTGCAGGCTATTTATAAAATATGACTACAAAACAAATTCACCATAACCATTCACAACTATTAAAAACTTAAGAAATTAAAGCATAAACATTTTTACCAAAATTATTGAACTTATCATTAATAAACCTGAGAAGGTTTAATGTGTTAGTGTCAAGACAGAGTTCTAGATTGCCTTCAAAATGGGAGTGGGGTGACTTTTTTTTCTGTTTCTCATGGTCTTTTTCTCACAGGAAAGATTTTTTCTAGTCTTTTTCATTTTTTCCATTGAAGGTGCTTGATTGAGCTCCAATCTTTGGTTCCTCTTTGTAAGAACTTTTTTTTTACAAGAATGAAAAAGAGAATTCCTTCCTCCTTGTGTCTAGCATCAGAAAGAGAGATTTTCTTTGCAAGAATTTTCCATCTGTGGAACACATAATGAGAGTGCTTTTCTGCAGATTACAATATGGTTGACTTCAAATCCAATGTTGACAGATTGTTTTCTTAAACCGTCCACAACATAAGTGAGTTTCTATTTACGTGCCTCCTCACAAGGGCAGAGTTACACACAAGGTTGGATTTTAATGTGGGGAAAATACAGCTTCACAAAAAGGGCACTCTGGATTAAAATGAAAATTACTGTGTTCTAGTTATATTTTTTTTCCAACTATTTTGATTATTTTATACAAAATGTTTTCTTATGAGCGTTACATTACCTCCACTCTTTGAGGAGGTCTAATGTTCTACAAATCACAACCAAATAAAAGAAGGATATTTGTATTGGGGAAAAGCTACTATGAACAGATGAAGCTAAAATAGTTGTTTTGGGCATACTTACCAAAATCTGGAAGAGGAAAAACAGTGAAGGCTGCTTATTATAGAACATGGTGCCTACTGTAAAGTTTGATGGTAGCTGGATCTGTTTTTCAGCAAAAGGAGTTGGCAAAATGTCAATAATAGACAGTAAGATGAATACTGAAAAATATTAAGAAATACAAGAGAATTAAATGGATTCTGTTGAGAAACTTTAGTTACCTCCTGATTGAATTTTCCAACAAGATAATGATCCTAAACATACTGTAAGATCTACAAGAAAATGGTTTGCTGAAAATAAGTGATGTTTTGCAATGGCCAAGTCAGTCTCCAGATTTTAATCTGATTGAGAATTTCTGGCGATATATGAAAATTCAAATTAGGAAAAGAACACCAATAAATATCAAGATTCGGAAGACAGTATGCCAAGAAGAATGGGACAAAATACCTCTGGATGTGTGAAAATCATTAGGTGAGACATTCAGGAACAGATTGATAGCTGTTGAACCTTTTTAGTTTGTATGAATACTTTTTTTCACCGGGATCTTTATAAATAAAATGTACCTAATTTTGTCTTTGTTTAGGTTTTTACATATAATTTATTTTTTTATATAAGAATACGCTTTTTCAAGTGTACGAATATTTGTTTCCTTCCTCACTGAAACTATGTGACTCGCCAATCTCAGATTTTGAAAATTTAAATGTTAAATAGAAAATTGAATAAATATTGGATACAATTTGCACACATATTGCTTAATTTAGATGAAAATAAATTAGTGAATTTATTTTTTCTTTTAAATCAGAAAAATCTGAAAAATTGATTTGTCAGCTCCGTTTAATGACAAATCATTTGATGATTAGTGTGTGTAACAATTCTTCCGTGTGTGACATGATATTTTAATAATCAATTTTTTTCCCCAAAAAAATATTTGGATTGTTTTTTTGTTTGTATTTTCTCTGATTAACTTTTTGCTGCTTGTTGTTGGTCAGGTGGAGATACTTTGTGTGATATCTCACTATCAATGTTGATTATGGGATTTTTTTCATTATTTTGTTTTGTTAGCTTGAGGCTTCTGTAGTTTTGACCAAATCCAGTCAGTGGAAAACTAAACTATAGGAGGCTCAAAAAACTGATGCCATAAAAGGGATTGATACACATTGGAGAAGGTATTCACTTCTGCCTTGTTTTATCTTATTTTTATCATTTTTTTTCCACAGTTTAAATGAACGCTGGCCCCCAAATAACATGCGGACAGATTTTTCCATTGATCCAAAACACGAGGTTTGTTCTTCCTTCAATTTTTTTATTTATTCATCCTCTTCACCCCTTTCCTTCTCTTTTTACATTCTTCGATTTCCAGGAAATGGCATCCATATAGAAATTTTTTTCTATGAATCGAAGATTGAAAACAGTTGAACCAATTAGCTGGAATCGAAAGCTTAATAAACATTTCACTTCAATTCAGACTCCTGAAATTTTCAAACAACAATGCTGATTTGTGAAATTTTGAATGATAGGATTCTGACACCTGCTTTTAGAATTTTGAACAGTGGCATTCTTATACTGACTCTTGAAATTTAAGTGTTTGACTCTAACGCTAGTACCTACCTCAGAAATCTTTTTCCATTTGTAATAATTTATATTAATTATAGTATTTTTATTTTGAAAGTGGATTCGTCTGTTTTTCAAGGCTTTGCTTTTTGTTTGTTTTTAATAAACAAAATTTAAAGAATTTTTTTTTTTTTTCCAATCCTGAAAAACTTGGTTGTGGAGTTGATAGAATTTGATTCTTAAAATTTAAAAAGCCTCTGAGTCCACACCTCTACATTATAAGATTTCCAATAGTGTTAAGTTTTTAAACCCATAACTTGAATTGTATTGAAGTGGTGGTATTTTTGGAGATATGGGATGAATATAAAGAATTACATAAAAACGCTTCTGTATAAATCAACAAATATATTCACAACTAAAGAATTAAAAGTCTCTATACAATAGGTAGGTCGAATTTAAAAAAAAAAATCAATTTGGCTAGACCCAGGAAAGTTGTGTAGTAGTATAATAAATGCTTATACAAAAAATTAGATTTCTTACTTGCACCGTTAGTTGAGGAAATGACATTAAAGATCATCTACATAAACGCATTGAAAATCTTTTTTTTATATATTTCCTTATAAATTGGTTAGAAAAATTATCTTCAATATTTCATTGAAATAAAATAAGGTAAAACAGATATAAGATAACTAGAATTAAAAAACCTAACCTAACACCTATTACCACTGACAGTTCTAAAATTCATCTTTTAATTTCCTTAATGAAATTGGAACAGTCATAACATTTTAAAAGATTGAAAGAACAGATAATTGTTTTTGTTATAAAAAAAATGTGTATCCTCTTGATTAACATATTGCATCAAATTGTTGTACATAAGATCCCTTATAAGCAAATACAGGCTTCATTTGATGACACAACACCTTTGCAGTTATGCCTGTCTCTTGCTTCAAACACATACACTGATTTAAAAGCTTTGGTTTTTAATTTAACTGTCCTTCAACACTTTCAGAATGTGAGAGCAAATCTGGCAACTTCAGCTTAGTTCCATTCATCAGTGAATCCAAAAGTTCATCTTCAGAAAATGTTTTGGTAAAATGCCAGTTCACCAAATTCCACTCTGTGAAAGGTTAATTAACTCCGACCAATGATTGGCATTAAAGTTGATTTGTGTTATTTTTTTTCAATCTTTTTTTTTGGTCGGCTCCTCACTCCTGAAAGAATATAAAAATTACTTTATTGAGCTAACTTAAAGTAAGCTTATCTATTTTAATGTTTATAATGAAATGCAAACAAATTTAAAATGACTCGATAAATCAACATGACCAATTTAGTTAATATTATATCTAGAAGTGTTTAGTTATGTTTAGTTTCAGAACAGTTTCCGATAGTTCGTTGTTCTAAACAAGTCTTGAGAGGTGACTGGTTTGCAGTAGACAGTTCCACAGAGCAAAATATTTTTACCGTGTCGAGACGGAAAAAACATGCGAAATTGCTACAGAAAAGGTTTAATATTTATGAAGCAATTCTGGTTTCTGATTGGTTGGTAGCAGAACGTGAATTTGATTTGCCAGTTCCTAGCAGCATCATTTATAAATAGAATCGCCCGACTTTGTGGAATCATACCTCATTTTGAATAAAAAATATTGCAACATCCCCCACTATTTTTTTATAATGGGCAAGTCCCTTGTGTTTGTTCTGCTCAAAAAAAAATATATATATATTTTTATATTCAATTATACATAACAAAAATTAGAAATCATTTGGATCTTAAAATTTTAGCATGTAAAAAGACACCATTTTTAATTGTGTTCAAATGTCAAAACAGATATATATGTGTATAGAGAAGAGAAATAAAAGAAATGGAAGGTATTTTTACCTTAAAAAAGGGGGGTAGGTATGTGAAAAAGAAGCCATTTCTTAAATTTGATTATGCAGTTTTATAAAAAAGAGAAAGAAAAAACGCATACATATATGCATATAAATAAATATACATAAAAATAAACATACATGCAATGTGTACCCGTTTAAAGAGTTTTTTTTTGTTTTGTTTTGTTTTTTTTATTATTAAAACAATGCAAAAAAAATATGGGACATTTTTGAAAAATAAAAACTAATGTACAAAAAAAATAAATAAATAAAAGTCAATTGTAATTTATGCGCACCTTAGAATAAGCATGCAAAAAGTATTTGTCGAAAAGGAAAATTACAAAGAAGAGATTTTTTTTAAAAAGTGACTTTTTTTTTTTTTATTTCAGTAAAAGTATTAGTTACGTATTAGTAGATTAAAGTGTTAATACAAATAAAATGGATACAGTTTAACGTCTTGTCCAGGACTATGCATTATATGTATAAATTGTTACTTATCTAATTGACAATTTTTTTTTTCATTGCTTCTTCTCTCACAGCTAGGTCATCTGGTTTTACCATAGCATACAATACATTTTCAGGCAGTAAAGAAAAGCATTATGCTGTAATTTTTTTAAAGTAAACTTGAATTTCAGGTGGCTGTTTCTTGATCTTATTGATCAAATTGAAAATATACAGTTGCTCGTTATGGAACATCCCTTTTTATTTCAAACAAATTAACTGCATATACTTTAATTATAAATCTTATGAGGCTGTGAAGTTTGGCAAACATTTCTTGTGGATTTCTCATGTCCATAAGCACATTAGTCTGATAGCCAAAGTTAACCATCTTGCTCAATTTTCCAGGCAGCAAATTTAGGGTCAACTTTTTCCTCTAGAAATACCAAGTACATATTTGAATAAAAGTCTCTGGGTATAGGTTAGTTCACTTATTTCCTCAGTCGTAAAACAAATATCCAGAGGACAACCAACTGGTGTAAATACAACTTGGAGTAAATGATTATAATCATTACTACATAATTTACCTAGAGGACCAGCAAAAGTTGTAGGGCTTTTTATGGTTCCATCTATATGTTTACAAAAAGCATTAAATGGAAGTTCATTTTGGTGTATAATTTTGTCTGCAGTTTTCTCTCAACAAGTGTTACAAGTCCAGCCTCACAACCTGCATTTGTATTAGAATAGCCTTAATTGTAAATACACTGTTGTATTCGTTATGCAACACTCCTTGCCAGTAGGTCTGACACTGCTGTTCCTGGCAACACATGGAAGTTTGTACCATCTCTTCAGGTTGACACAACAGTGTTGTAACTACACCTAAAACGAGGCTTGTCACAGTGTTATAGCTATAGCTTCATTAGCTTTGTCCAGTATATTTTCTATGTATTCAACTTGCATTGATTGATTGAAATCAGCAATTGAAGCACATGTTCCCGCACAGAAATTTTATAATAAGCCCTACTCTCCCCAATAGTTTACTTCAACTTATGTAGCTGTCATTGTGCAAAGGCAGTGTGCATTCTGCAGATTTATCTGCCATAAGTACAAATAAGGAAAGATATATAAATGCTAGAAATAATCGTAACAATGAAATGGTTAAGTGAAGGCATATTGAACTCAACAGAAAACACATCGAGTGGCAGAAATTAGGAACTTGTGATTTCTGGAACATTTATAATAGTGTGATGAATGAGCAATCAACAATTTCTCTGACTATCCAACAATCATGAGGTTGTTTGTATGACAACCAAAAGAGCTGAACCTCTTACTCAGCGTTTTGCCTCCAATTTAACCTTAGATCCAACAAACTGCTCCCTCACAAATTTCCTTTTGCAGACAGAAGCTACTCTCAATGATGACACCATGCTCTATAAGAGACACAAGGTGAAAACAAATGTACACATATCTAAGGCAATGGCTGAAACCTTAGAGATTGATCTTCAGTCTGTAGTGGAATGGGGACATAAATGGATGGTAACATTTAATGCTAAGACTAAACTTCTTTAACAATTGCAAGAAACCTTCTCAATCACCAATTATCATGACATAAAATGCTACCTGAGAGCTCTTTGTTCAAAATCCCAAGCAACATGAGTTAGAGCAAATACATTGAAGATTGCAAAGAAGGTGGGATCCCTCTACCATGTTAGAAAATTACTCATACCTGACAGTATCTTGTATCTCTACAAAGCCACCATTCCCCATGCATCAAGTACTGCTGTCATCAACCACTAGAATTTTCCTCTTAAATAGTGTCCAAAAAATGAGCCTCCGACCTGCACTGTGAACCAAGCTTCAACCCCTGTCCCAATGTTGCATGCCTGTGCCTGTTTTACAAGTATTTTAATGAAATGTGTTTTGACAAACTCCTAGCACTTATGCCACCTCAACATAAATACTTTCAACTAACAATAAAATCCCACCCCTTCATTGTAGAGGTCTCTAGATGCTGGAAAACCTACTCTAGTAGTTTCTTCCCTCAGACCGCTAGACTTTTGAATTTCCTCTCTATGTCCTGCTTCCCTGATTAGATATATTATACATGCAGAAATGTAAATGTAATGTGAACAGACATCCTGTTGAACTCCCTATAGGTATGTCCTCACATAGTAGCACCTTATAACCAAGTGGTTATATGCCTTGTTTGGGATTAAGAGTTAAAAAAGAAAAAAGGATATCTTGCGTGAATTCATACCATTAGTCAGAAAAAGTTTCAATGAACAAAGTGATAGATTATGGTTAAATTGGTTGAGTGGAAGAATACTGATGGAGTGATAATTTTGCAGGTCATTTCTTTCACCAGAATTCTTAAATACTATTAACACAGGCAATTTTCTAGCTATTAAACAAAATTTGGCAAAGCATTTATTGTAAAGTTTGGAGAAAACATGGGTTAGCTCATCAGAATATTTTTTTATTAGCATAGCCAGGATAAGATCAAGCCCAAATGCTTTGGAGATATCAAGGTTTTTATGATAGCTAAGATTAGGGAAGGCGCTATGATCATTCATCAAGTGTGGCTTCAGTTCGCAGTGCAAATTTGGGAGGGAGTAGTTTGTGGAGTTCAAAGTAAACAACTGGGCAAGCAGTTCAGCCTTATTAGTTGCCATGCAAACGATATTATGGTGATTGGATGATTCACCACGCTATAATAGGTTTTCCAGAAGTCACTAGTTCCTTATTTTTGCTACTCGATGCATTTTCTGGTCATCTCAGCATATCCCTTCTTAGCTGCAGCTATTACTATCTTACATTGATTTCTTGATGCTATAAATTTTGGGTTCTTATTTAGAATTCAAATTAATTTAAAAAAAAAAAAAACTACAGAAAAATCTTTCCAGTGTACGTATCCATCATGGAACAAAAATGTCATCTTCCAAAAATTATGTAAATTGATCAAATAGTTTTATTTTCATAAAGAAAATAATTTTTTAACAATTTAAAATGATTAATGTAAAATCGTTAGCATTACAAGACTGATCTTGCAAGTTAAAATTATTGTGGACCCACCTGTACTTGTTTCTTTTTCAAGATGGCAATGTGAAACAGTTCCTTTTTGCTTACTCATAACATTTGATTTTCTTAGTTAAAAATAAAACTACATGATCAATTTACATGAGTTTTGAAATATGACATTTTTGTTTCATGACAGTAAACCTCAATGACAAAGCTTGCTGAAAACTTTGATGGTGTCATACTGGAAAATACTGCCAAGGTATATGATGAAACAGCAACACAGATTGCAAGAAAGAAAAGAAAAAAATACACAGAAATTGAAATCGACACAAGAAAATAAGGCTGAGAACAACATAAAAGAGCAGGAAAGTTGCTGGAGTATATTAACAGGGATGCTTCACTCCAATGGCTCAAAAGTGGGAGACTTCCATTTGATGAGGAAAAACTCATTGTAGCCAATCAAGATCAGGGCTTACTCACAAATGGATAAAAAAAAAATGGCTGACCTACAAGCAAATGGCCAGTGCAGGTTTTGCTACTCAGCAATTGAGAGCCCAAGGCACTAATATCTGAATACCCAATCTTATTAACAAATGATTTTTACACTGTCCGGCACAACAAAGTATGTAAATACCTCCATTGGAAGATATATGGAGAGATGAAACTTGACAGATTGTTGAATATCTGGGAACATGAATTTTCCCTGGTAACATCAAACAGAAAAGTGACAGTGTTCTATGACAAAGACATACAGACGAGCAGATACATAAAAGACAAAGCCATCAAGTCAAACATTATAATATGGAACAAACCTGAAATAACTGCGCTCATTATTGATGTTGCAGTCCCAAGTGACTTTGGCCTAAAGCTGAACGGGGAAAAGATAACAAAATATCAGGACCTAAAAAAAATGATCTAAAAACATGGTCTCTGAAAGAAATGAACGTTATACCGGTTGTGATAAGAGCAACTGGCCTAATAAAAAAGAATCTTCAGAAATACTTAGAAGCAATCCCGGGAGGAACAAGCTGTAATGAAATACAGATAGCAGCCATAAAGGGAACAGTGTCTATTCTTAAGAGCCCGTGGATATAAATTTAAATCATAATGGAATCGAGTGTTAGCTCCAGGAGGAAGCCCCTTGATCTCTTAAAACTAAGTAAAATAATATTAAAAAAATAAAGATTTTTATGTATTTTCGTTTTTAATTAGATTCAATTCTAAATAGGAACCAATTTTTTATTGTGGAATAACAACTACACAGCATAAAGTGAGCTATTGTAGAAAGTGTGGCTTGCTATAGAATTTCCGCACGGAGACTATGTCTGCTTTGATCCATTCAGTTATCTCTGTGATATCAATAATGAGCACCATTAAGTAGGGAGAGAAATTTATATGAAGAATGAACATCAAATTTTTCGATATACAAACACATAAACTAGTCTTATTATGTAAATTACATAAAAATCATTTAAAAAAACATTCATTTCCCTATTTTTCTCTCCATGCTTTACAGCTTGCCATGTACATCTGGAACGATGGCAATGGTATCGCACTTGAAGATATTCCTGAGTTCGGCAAGGGAGATAACTCTATCACTCGGTTGTCAGCAAAGTTTCCAGAATGTGTAAGTAAAAACTATTTTAGTTTTTTATTTAACAAAATTTTATAAAATTATCGAACTTAGAATGAATTGAGTATCTAGAAATCTTATGAAATTAATGATCTGAAATTTAGCTAAATGGAAAATATAATTAATGAAATTTTTATTTAATTTTATTTATCAAAATTTGGCATAAATATATATTTTTTAAATATGTACATATAAACTGTACAATTGTTCGATATATAATATCATTTAAACTTTCTTTCAAAACCTCTGATAAAAAATCGAAATAAGGAAATTGTTTTTAAAATTACAAAACAACTCTGTTTATAAAAAAAAAGATCAGTTATAAAAAAAGTAGAATTTGTTTTAAGCGAGATAACCATTATAAAAATGATTAGTTAAAACAAACAAAAAATCACATTACGTAGACCTCGAAATAAGAAAAATGTTATGGCAAATAAGAATCTTTAACTCTGATAGAATGTTAAAACTTTCTTTTAAAACCTGTGATAAAAAATAATTGAAATAAGAAAATTGTTATTTAAAATTACAAAACAACTCCATTAAAAAAAAAAAAAAAAAAAAAAAATAGAGACCATAATTACATGTACGTGAAAACTATAGCTTATGATGCAACCTCCTAATCTATTGCCCCATACGACTGAGAGCGAAATAACATTGGAAATTCTGTTATTTAAACAAATTCAAAAAATAAGGTTTGACTGCGTATACACAATTTTCAAAAGGCATGATTTTTCAGACCCTTCCTTGGTTTAAATGTTTATTTCTATACAAAGTAATTGACCTTTTTTTTCTAATTCTCACATATTATTTGACAGAAACATTGTTTTTTCAGCCTGACATGTGTGTCGAAAGTGTTTGGGAGACATACACACAAACATACAAACAGACAGTTGAGATTTATATAATAGATTTTTGGAATATAGAATTATAGGAATTTATAAATAAAATTAAACTACCTTTTATATTTAATTAACTGGCTTTTCCCACTCATTATCATCTCACAATTTCCTGGTGCAGGCTTGTCTGAAGATTCTGGTTTCCTAACCAAAAATGCATCAAACATTGATGTTATTGTTTTGTTTGTTGTTTTTTTCTTTTTTGAAGATATAAAGAATTTGAAGCATAAAACTTTTTCCAAGATTACTGGATTTGGCACTAAATAACCCCAAAACTGTTTATATGTTATAAAACCAAACAACCAATCACCTCACAATTTAATTCCTATTCCTTAAATCATCAAAACAAAATGAATCGATAAGAAAAAAAAGTATAAATAAAATATAAATAGTTTCTTAATACTTAATTTTTGCAAATAATTTAAGTTTTGTGAACAGAAATGAAATAGAAAGAACAGAACAGCACAGTAAGAGTCTGTTTTTTTTTCTTTTCGTTTCACCATTCTAAAAATTCATTTTCTTTTTGTCAATGTCAAAAGTGTATTTTTATGTAAACGCACATATCTGCATGTATGAATGCATGTGACCATCTGTTCATTAAAGCATAATCCAGAAAGAAAAAAACATTTAGAATAACTGAATGATATTCTTTTAATCTAATAAAGGGAGAGTGATTGTTATTCAAATTTAAAAGTTATTGTATATGTAGATAAGTTTAAGGACAAAATGAAATAATTTAGATGATTTAACGAAAATTTTCTTCTATTACGAAAGGATCTGGTATAACTGGTGGCAGTGAGAGTAGATAAATTGTAGCGAGTAAAAATGGATGCCACCTTATTTTTGAATGGTTTATTTAGGAGAATCTAGTAATTCAGAGAAAATATAACGAATATTGAAGACAAAATGAATGCATAATGTTTGGAAACCTGCAAGAAGGCTTAGATTGGATGATGGAACAGATTAGCATACAAAAGTTTTGGTTATTATTAGTGTTGGGACGATTCCTAATTTTTATACGATTCCGATTCCAGGAAAATATTGATTAACGATTCCGATACCAAGTACGATTCCGATTCCTAGAGAATTATTGTTTTGAAATATACCAGGTAGTTCTATACTTATGGTCGGTAGTTTCCAAATATGTTCCCTAACTTTGGAAGAGATATTTTATGTCTACACCGTCGTGTTTTTGTTTAAATGAAATTATTATATAGTAAACTAAACGGAAAAATTAGCAAAATTTATTTTAGAGAAAATTTATTTTACTTAATTGGAATACAGAAAAAAAAACTCAAAGAAAATAGAATTTATCCTTCAGAGCAAAAACAAATAAAATAGAATTTACATAACAGAACAAAAACAAGAAAATTAGAGAATAAATACACACAATTCATTATTTTGGTCCTCATAATTAACAGATTTAATGAATTAAATAAAAAAAATATAGCGGAAGAGAAAGAAAATATATACTAATTAAATATAAAAAAGATAAATATTTGATTTAATAATTTATAAATGAATGTGCGTAATGAAAAAAAAAAAAAACAATATACCACGTGACATGGCGCCGTAGATACAAAATAACCTTTCCAAAGTTAATGACCATATATGAGAAATACCATTAATCAAAAGTTTTTGTGTTTTATACCAAAAGGTAGGTATAGCGAAAAGTTACAATTAAAGGAATTTCAAAAACGATTTTTTGTTTTGTTTTTGGTTGGTTGTTTGGATAGTTGTATTTGTGACGGCAGTTCTTCAGACCTCCATAATTCACAAGGAGTAGTTAACACCTATTATTTTTTCTTACTTTTTCATTGCTTTTACATGTTGTTTCTAACGTGAAGAATAAGTTTAGCCAAACTAATTTTGAAATCAAAGGAACAAATATAAAAATGATACCACTATAAAAAACAAATGAAATACTAGATAAAATTGAGCAAACATAATTACCAAAATTACAGAAAAAGATTAAAAAAAAAAAAAAAATGGTGAAGTTTGTTGAGTGAAATGAATTATTGAAAGAAAATTAATTGAACTAATAGAAATGTTAAATAAAAAAATGTCACATTTCAATATTTTTTAATAATTAAATTCTCAGGGTTGTCGAAATTAAGTGATTTTTTTTTATTAGACTTCTTTTGAAGCTTGTTACCTTGAAAAATACATTTAAAACCCTGTTTTTGTTAAAATAATTTGAAAAATAAACGCAATTAAAAAAATTTAATTGATAATTGAAACTTTAAAAACATATTAAACATTGAAAAATTACTTATCTCACAAATTAACGTCCAATAAAGTAGATACAGAAATTCGGTTATAATAAATATATCTTTCCCAAACTTAAAAATGAAATCTTTTTTTTTTATTGAGAGAGAGAAAGAGTGCTTTAAAATCGCCGGGGAGTGTCGCCTAAAATTTTAAAGAAGTAAATTTTAGGAGTTTAGTGCCTTTCAAAGACGGTTATCATAATTTATTATCATCATTTAATTTCCTATTTTTCCTCCCCCCCACACCTTTCCACGTGGTTCAGTAGTTAACCAGTGCTCCTGTTGCTGTCAGTCAGCTATCTTTACCTAAGTTTTAATTTCTAGTTAAAAGAATTTTTCATGAATAGAATCAGCATTTTTAAAAATTATTTTTTTAATTGTATATATTGTATTTACACTTTGAAGTTAAGGAGGGTTAAAAAAAATTGGTGACACCTAGATGGTGATGTAGGCAAAAAAAAAAAAAAAAGACACTGCGATTTCGACCCTCACTAATAAAACTGCTCTGAGTGACTAGTTGGTAATTTTTTGTTCCTTTTCTTTTTTATTTTGCTCCTCCAATTTATTTGGATGCTTCATAATTAAATGTTTTAACATGTTGGTTGTGGTCATGTTAGATGGTTTTATTCCTCGCGATATTGTAATTTGACAGACTTTGCAAATGGCTTTCAACTCATCATCTTTAACTTCAAAAAGTTTCCATGCAAGACTTTTTTTTTGAATTTGGGCCATATTAGAAAATTCAGTTTATCTGTAAACAAATAATTTACTATTAAATTTTATTTTAAAGCTAGTCACTTATTTGGATAATTAATTGAAAATAATCCGCTAAAAAAGACAAAAAAAAAAAAATATAAAGGGATGGGGCGGTAAATTGCACCAACCGGTAGTTAACAAAAAAAACTTATAGAATTTAATTTTTGAAACCAATGTATAAAAGTTTACATAATGAAATGCAAATATGCATTTTCTTTAGAATTTTTTTTTTTTTTTTTGTTGACTGTGTTCAATTCACACATGACTGATGCGGTTCAATATTGCTAAACTATAAGTCTGAAGTAAAATTCTATTTATAAATACTTTTTAAAATGAAATTATTTAATTAATCGTAAATATTATTTAGACATAAAAATTAATTGATTACAAAACCTTTTAAAAATATATATATTAATTTCTTTTTCGTTCGGCAAAAAACTGCGCAAAACACTTTTAATTTTCAATTTAAAATTCTAGAAAAAAGATTATATTATTCTGCTTTTAATATAATCAAATTCAGGGTTTTATCTTTCTGGAGAAAAAAAAAAAATGGATTTTATTTCAATGAAATTAAAAAAAAAAACTTGACTGAATTGAATTAATTACCCTTAAATTAATGAAGGGGTTATTTAATAACTTTAGGTTTGGAAGAGATAGGTATGGGGTCGATTTTTTTGAAATTTCAAAAGAAGCCGACTACTATCAAAACTTTGCGAAATAATACAACGTGATCAATTTCATTTTAGAGATATTTCTTTCAAAAGCCTTCTTTTAAAAAAAGAAAAAAAAAGTATATTGTTCTATTAAACCTTTTACTGTTTAAATAATTTGACTTTGCTCGTTTTATTTTAAGAAAATATAAGTTGAAAAAGCATTTTCATTCACTATTAGAAGATTTGTCAGTAAAAAAAAACAATCGCCAAAAAGATAAGCATTTTTTTATTTTTACTCGCAATGTAGAGCCCTGCATACTTCTTTTCAAGTTAACTCTTTTGTAGTTTTGATTACAATAGATCTGAATGAATGAATCTTGTAAGGGAGGGGCACTAAGCATTGCCCTGTTAGTAATGAATTTCTTTGGTTTCTTTTTATAACATGCTACATTTCTCTCTTGCGGTTAGAAATATCAGGAAATTTTTTTCTTTTTTTTCAACATCAGACTAAAAGAATCGTAATGAAGGAATTGGAAAATTAAGGTATTTTTTAACGATGCGATTCCGATTCCTCCCAAAATACACGATTCTTACGATTAACGATTCCGATTCCACTAGTTATTATCCTATTTTGTTTAAATTAATGGAGTAGGAAATCGACTTATATATATATATATATATATATATAAGAATTTTTTAATTTCAGGGCCATGCAATATCACCTGATGATTTATTTGTGGCTGTAAAGACTTTTAGAAAATTCCATGCAGACCGAAGTAAGTATAAATTCTGGAATTAGAACTGTAACCATTTCACGAATGTATCACGATTTTATTTTTTTTATTTGATAAAATTAATCAAAATCCATGAAAAATATCTATGCATCACCAATTTAATAAATAGAAACTCTCCCACCATAAATTTAATTTATATTTTTTTCAAACTAACTGTACCCCTCAGTTAACATTTATCAAGGCCAAAAGCTTCCTGAGGAAAAGGATTACTGCGATGAATATATTACCAATTAAATGATAAAGAGTATTATGAAAGGATTGAAAATAAATGAAATGAACAAAATATAATTATCACAACAATTCACAACCTGTTAATATTGGATTTGAAAACGATAAACATATACTAATTTCAAAATCACATATCACAAAAACTATTAAAAATACAAATGTGGAATTTTGCATGTTTAATCAATAGATATAGAATATATCCAAATGTCAGTGTTTTACACCTTGTAAAAATAAATAATATCCTCAAGAAAATGCAATAATTTTATGTAGTGTTTTTCACTTTGTTTATCATGGTGATGTATATATGTAAACAAGCATGTTCAACAACAATTTAACTTTAATAGAAGAGAAAGCTGCATGTTATCAACAATAGTGTTCTTTATATAATTGGTATTAAATTCTTCATTGGGAACTGACCAGATTCGTCCATTTGAGATGGTTACCACAAAGCCCCAGTCAAACACATACAGAGAAGAAACATTTTCTACTTCTGACCTAGCCCATCTAAAGGCATTTATCAAGAAATTTCTCCTGTGCTTCTTCCCTGCTTGTGGCACAAATCGCTTGGCCTAAATAAGTCATCATCATAATATACTACCAAAAACTGTTTTTGTTTACTGAAGCTGTAATTTCTAAATTGTGCCTGATCAACTAAAGTGCTTTGTTCATCTGTTTCACTGCTTTCTGATTCATTGTTTGGCAGTGTTTCATGGTCATTTATTAGGTCTGTGCCATTCAAAAATGCTTTCAAGTGGTTTCCCAGCGATTCTAAAGGTCAGTCAAGTTTTAAATGTTCAGATTTATTGCCAAGAACTATTTTCTGAAACCTAATTTCATCTTTTAGTTTAATTCCTGCTTCCTAGCACATGCAGCATTTGTGTGATATTCTCTTCGCTGAAACATGGCCTGCTATCTCTCTTCACCCTCTCAATGATGATTTTTTTTCTCTTGGCTAGTTTCCTTGCATTTTTCTTTTTCTCGTTTTGTTTCCTCCAGTTGTTGCTTTCTTTTCTGAAGTACCATCTTCTGTAATACTTGGTGGTATATTCTAATTTCTTTGGATTTGGATCCACACAATCCAAGCAACGGGAATTTATAAGACCAAAAAAGAGTTCAACCTTGATTGCCCTTCGGGGTTCCGTGGCACAGTTGATAAACGTTGAATCTCTACGGTTCCAGGTGAGAATTGTCTGAAGATAGCGGTTCAAATCCTACCCAAAATCTGCCAGAGGCTTACTTGGCTAAAACGTGGTGAGATGACAACTATGGATGGCAGTAATTGTGGTTACAACTAAGGAAAGATGAGGATAATAGTCTGCAATAAATAAAATTAATAAATAATACTCATCTCTATGATGAATTCCAATTAAAATAATATATAACAAGTACTTTGGCTGTCTGCTGAGTAGGATCCAGTAACTTTATGGTATAACAGTCCAAGTGCAACCATGGCACAGTTAATTGATTCACTCCTAGTATCATTAAGTACACTTTTTTGTTTCAATATTTCAATAATGTCATGAAATCTTGCAAAATTTCATGAATGCCATGAAGTCTTGCAAAAAATGTCACAATATCATTTCAGTGATAGTGGAGTGAAGCAGCAGCCTGGAAGAAGTTGTTCAATCTATTCTTTCTAAAACTTTTAATTGTAGAATTTTGTGACTGAAGGTGACAGTAGGCTTCCCAGGAAGTTCTACATCCATTTTTCATTCCACCTTGGTCTCATTACTTCACAAGCAGTTCTGATGAAGCGAGTTGCTGCATTTTATGAACTTCTAGAAAACTTTTTGAATTTGTCCAGACCATCTCTATTTTCTTATTCAGATGTTGTTCCCATTTTCTCAATACTTTATCAGATTCAGAACTGAGGCCAAGAAGAAAGCAAGCATTACAATGCAAATCTCCATATTTTCATCAGTATTAAGTGTATCCATCCTCTGTAAGTTAAAGGCTTTATCAAATGACTTCATGGCACTTGCTCTGTCACTCATAAAGCCAGTCAGATTCTGTAACATTGACCGAAATTATTTGTGTACAGATCAACCAACTCTTGGAGCAGATTAAAGGCCACATCAATTAAAGTATCTGAATCTTCCTTGAAAATTGAAAGATCAGTTACATATGAAAGCAACTGATTATTATCTGTTGAAAGTTGGTGTCCTACAATCTTTTGGTGATTCCTAGTTGTGCCATAAGGATGCAAGTCTATGTTGCTTGACTGTAGTAATGCTTCAGGTATTTGTTGTTTGGCCAAGACATGCCCTTTCTTAGCATACCTAAGAGATGATCTCTCTGATGGTTTTTTCTATTTATAGCTGTATGAAAATATATATCTTGCTGCCAATGTCAATTACCTTTCCACAATTCTTGCCAGATACTTCTGCTTGCCTTATAAGTTCAATAATGCACTTGATGGCATCTTTGGTATACCGGTTGCTATTATGTTTGTTCATAGCAACATTCTTCTCCCAGCCCTGATTAAGAAAATGAACTGTAATCTGTTCGATTTTCAACTCATTCTTTTTTTTTTTTCGTTGCTTTTCTTGTGAAGTTTTCTTGAATTGGAAAGGAGGGTTTGGGTTTTTTTCAGTTGCAGCTTCAACTTCAAAATTTGTTTATTTGATTGGCTGCTCTTTCTATCTTTCAGTCTTTTTTCCCATCTTTTCAAACGCTTGTGATATGCTGAGTGTCTAATTTTTTAAAGCTTCTCTGCTGCAGGGTAGATAAGGTACTTTCAAGTTTAATTTTATTTTCCTTGTTGTAATGATGACAAATCTTTATTCTTTCTCAGCTCTTCATCTTTTTTGCTTCAAAAGGTCATGAAACGACTGTATCTTTTCTGTCCGTCTGTTTCTCGTGGTTTAGACTTTCAGTTTTTTTCTGCATATCTTTCATTTCTCCCCTTAATTTTTTTTATCTGAATGGTTTTGGACTTAGAACAATGATGAATTTTCTAGGTGGCTCTCATCATCATTAGCCGGATTTTGTTGAATAGTTTCTCTTTTTACAAGCTGCCATAGCTGCATTGGGTGTAACTGGACTAGATTTTACAATGATTTTGGTGACATCCTCACTGATTGGTTGACACTAGTAATCTGCTTTCAGAATATCTTCATAATTTTGATCATGACGCCGAAATTTACAGAGATTTCTAGATGTTGTCTGAATTTTCTTTACTTGTTTCCCAAATGAATGCTTATCAATGGAACATCCAGATAGATACTCTGCAGCCTGACATATCCAGGATGATGAAGTACTTTTTTCTTCTGTAAGGAAACTAAGTCCAGAATGACGCCATTTGTAAGTGCAATTACTTCTGATCGCCTTGATAAACTTGGACTAATCAGTTCATCTCTTGTAATACCAGCACATGAAAAATGCTCTACAACAAATTTTAAGTTTTCAAATAAAAATGTTTGGAATCTGTCAATTATTTAAGTTTAAATAGACATCAGTATGAACTTTCTTAATTAAGTGCCTTATTCTCGACTAATGGATGGTGATAAAATTGAATGCAAATTTGACGACATCATCCCTTTTTTTTTTTTTTATTTAGATAGAAAAGTTGTAGAAGAAATTTATTTTTATGTCAACTTTAGTGATGGTCTTCTGCATCTTCCAGTAAAATTAAAAATATCCTTTAATTTCTTGAAATTACAATCTTCTGAAATAAAAATACCCCCAATTAATATTTCAAATCTAAATTAAAAAAATTTAATAACAGTATAAAAAACATAAATATTTTTCAAATTATAATATTATAATAAGCTGTTTAAAATGAGTAGAAGTTAACAATTAGTTTACCTTTATATTGTTTATTAAATTGTTAGGTGAAAGTACCGACTAGTTAAAAAAAAAAAAAAAAAGAGAGAGAGAAAAAAAAACTCTCTCCTCCACATGTTAAGGATGGATTTTTAATACTAGCATTCGCTGCATAAATACTATTGTTTTAACATTTATTTTTTGTATTGTTTATTATATTGTTCGGTGAAAGTACAGACTAGTTTAAAAAAACTCTCTCCTCTACATGTTAAGAATAGGTTTCTAAATATGGGTGTTCGCTGCATAAATACTATTATTTTTACTAGCAGTTCAACCCGGCTTTGGAAAATTAACAGTAGTTAGGTACGGAAATGTGCACACACACACACACACACACACACACAGTTTCCTTTTTATAGATATAGATTATTTTAACATTTATTTTATTTTGGAATTGTTTATTATATTGTTAGGTGAAAGTACAGACTAGTTAAAAAAAAAAAACCCAAAAAACTCTCCTTCACATGTTAAGAATAGGTTTTCAAATACTAGCCTTTGCTGCATAGGTACTACTGCTTTTTTTTTTTTTATTATTGTACTAACATTTATCTTTTGAATTGTTTATTATATTGCTAGGTGAAAGTACATGTTAAGAATGTAATATTAGGGTTATCTGCACAAGTACTATGATTTTTTATTGTTTTAAAGTATTTTATTTTAGTATTGTTTATTAAATTGTAAAATGAAAGTTCAGAATAATTAAAGCACAAAAAATAGCACCCTCTACTCACAATGTTAATGTTTTTTATTTGTATTTACATAAAACTTATTTCGTTTGCATTCTGTTTTCGTTCTAACGCAAAACTTTCAAGCCAGCCCATTGACAGTTTTTTCGTTTTTTTTCTTGGCTGTTGATTTTAAACATTATCAGGAATTATTTAATTTCATTTTTAGCGTTTTGAAATCTTATGATAAATAAGTGGTTAGGAATTTTTTTTCACTTTATAACAAAAAAACAAAACAAAAAATCCAGAACATCGCTCATTTGTTTACTATTCATGCTAACCACATGTTGCACAATATTTCTGAATATTTAAAATATTCAAACATGACTTAATGTACAAATTAATGTACAAAAATGGTTTCTTATCACGTGTATTGAAATTGAAACATTATAGTTACCTATTTAGTAGAAGACCAAGGCCGAACAACTTTCATCCATTGACTCTCTAATCTTCTCCGTGTTCATGTTTCACACAGTTTTGTTCAAAACGCTATGGATAAGGGTATTTTTTGCTCATTACATTTATGCAAATAAAACTAGATATAAATATTTAGCACCATTTGATACAAACTTGAATGAACTTTAATTTGATATCACATTTGCCATGGTTATTATGAATAGTTAATTCATCAGTAGCAAATTAAATGAAAAATAAATTTTGAAAATGAATTATACACATTTCTTTTTGTATATTTGTGACAATTTTGATATGAAAATAAAGATCATTTTTTGCTTAATTTGATGCTATTTTTAGTTTTTTTTTTATTGGTTGAATGGTGGAAATGCGCAAAACTTTTAAACAAGGTGTATGATTTTCTTGACAGCATAAAAATTACAAGCTAGCATTCTGTGTCACAATTTTATCACTTTTATTACTGTCATAAAAATAAATCAGTAAAATTGAATTTTTATTCAACAAATACAAATGAACATCACACAAAAGAGTAATATATTTTTTTCCAAACGAGAATTCAAACAAATACGATACATGCTAGTAAACATAACCAAAATTTGGCCATTTTTACAAATTCCACTCAATTTTAAGGCTTTTGCCGGTACCTAGGTTAGAAAACATCTTGCTACACAACTCCCCACTCTCAATATGCCTTGTTTTTTTGTTGTTGTTTTTTACATGAAGGTCACCACTGTTGAGTAAACATGAGTAAAAAAGAATGATTTTTATTTTAATGTTTCTGAAACTCGTATTTTGTTTTAAATTTTAGTCCCAGTTGTAAAAACAACATGGGCTCGAGAAGCCAAACATATCGAGTATTATAGTGATGCGGAAGATCCAACCATTCCGACCATTGATTTGGGTGTGCCCAACACAGAAAGAGGTATCCAAATTTGAACTTTTTTATTTCAAATTTATTCTTTATCTTTCTATTTTTTACTTTTATTCTTCATTAGTTGAGTGTTTTGGGTCATTTGTTTTGTCTAAATTTTATGCCTTAGTGAAGAAAAAATTTAAGTGCTTTCTCTTTCTCTTTTTTTTTTTTTTTTTAATATTTGGCCCAGAGAATAAACTCGCAACTGCTAATAAATATTATCAAATAGTGATATTATCTACTTTTTTCCTGTTTAGGTCACTGCAAAAAGACGTTTAGCATTTTAGCACGACTCCTTCGTGAACCGAATATTTCAAGCAAAAGTTGGTTCCTTATTGCAGATGATGATACAATAATCAGGTAACACTCCCATCCTTCACCATAAAAAAGAAAACGATTTTCTTTTTTTTTTTTTTTTTTTGCTCTCTTTTCCTTTCATTTTGTTTATTTTTTTTTTAAAAGAAAAAATAAATTTTATCTTTTTCTTCTTCGAATAAATTTTTTTTTTACATGCTAAGATCTCTTTTCCTTAGTACAGAAAAAGAAGCATGTTTTCAACACCCAAGGAAGGTTGCAGGTTGTAGCGACCGAAACATTGTGCTAATAACACCCAAGATGAGAATAATAGTCCGATTAACACAAGCATGCTAAGATCTGTTTAATATTAACCTGGAATCTCAACTAACCCAACCCAACCCAACTCGACCAATCCCAATCAAACTTAAATGAGATTTTATTAATGAAGAATTGCCTCTAAAATTCATATCAATTAAATTAATTTCTTTTGATTACAAAAGATAATAACAAACTGAATGAAAATAATTATGTACAAACGAGGAAAATTCTCTCCCTTAGCAAATGGATCCAAACATTGTTTAAAAAAATCATAAAGAAACTCCCTAACATAGACAACATTGGTCCAAATGAAAGATAGTTTTAATTTTGAGTTACATAAAAACATGATTATTTTATCTTATTTTTATTTATATTTTGTGTTTTTTGACATTACAATATCTGCAATTAATGATCATGCTTTACTATTGTTAAGAATTTAGTTGAAGATGAAAACCTGTTCTTTCCATGGAAATTAAGCATAAATGTCTGTGTAGCTTAGTTGCTATCAATATATTTTCATATTACTAAGCTCATATTGAGCACTGTTGAAGTTAATACTGGAAATACATTGCATTACACTAAAGCAGTAGTAGATAATATCAATTACCAAGAATCACACACAAATATATATTGGTCTATGTGTGAAAGGCTTTATTTTACATGAGGTCATATTATATACCTTCTTCTAAAATGCTAATGCCAAGAGAAAAAAGGTGTGGATACAAAAAATTGCATTAAAAATGAATGAAAAAAAAGTGAAAAATCTTTTGTTTTATTTTTTCTTATTTTTTGCAGATCTTATTTCATTTAATGTAATAGAATAGAATGTTTTTGGATGAGCGAATATTACGTTTTCTTTTCAGTATTACAAGACTACGTAAGTTGCTTGCCTGCTACAATCCTAAGGAAGCCGTCGCCCTGGGTGAACGCTATGGCTATGGTGTATCAACTGGTACCGGATATGATTACCTCACTGGAGGTGGAGGGTACGTTGACTTGATATTGGACGCTGTTTAGTAACACTTCCACCCTTTACTATAAAAAAGAAAAGCAATTTTCCTTTTTTTTCCCTCTCTCCATTTTCCTTTCATTTTGTTTATTTCTTTTACTTTTTTCTATCCTTTTCTCTTCAAAACATTTTTTACATGGTTTCAACAGTAAGATTTGATACAATAAAAGTATATGCATTTCTTTTTTTTATATTTAATTAACAATTTTGTATAAATTACTGCAAAAATAGAACCAAAATCGAGTTTGTTTTAAAATAAATGGAAAAATCGGCCGGTATTTTCTGAACAACATATTTGTGTTATAGAAAAGCCAATGGGAGAAGATGTTTTCTTTAATTCATTTGTATTTAATGTTTTGAGAGCTATTTTGAAATTAACAGTTGTAAAAGATAATTTATAACAAATCAGTTTGCAATAAAATCACACATCTTATGAAAGGATGAAATTCAAATTTCATAAAATAAATTTCTTCAATAAATACATAATTCAACATTTGACAAAATATAATTTAAAAGTTTGGCAACCTTTTTCAACCACTAAATTTAAATTTAAAAAATGTATATTCTAAACTTGCATTGGGTGACCTACTAGCTTAGCATGCTGATAATTAAATTCAATTGATCAATTGAATTTAATTATCAGCAACAATTTGTTACTTATTATTGGAAGTAGCCATGTGGCATTGTCCAGAAGGAAGAAATAATCTCAATAAGTAAATTAAGAAATATGTGCTATAATAAAATAACTGGAATATCTGTCTTTCGATAAGTTCATAACCTTCTTGAACCCTTTACTAAGTGCATAAAATATTGCATTTAGGCCCAGATTTCTTTCAGCTGTTTGATGAAATCCTTAGCAATGTGATATTCACACTTTTTCTTCACTGACATGCTTGCATACATTTTTCTGGGTAATGAGATAGTATGAATTGGAAGGATTTTCAAGTTGAAGTGCTTCAGTGCCAAAGCAAAAACGTTTCCAGATTTTGATCAGGGAGTTTCTCTATGCAGACGAAGTCGACTTCTTGACACATTGTGTCCAGATTTTGATCTTGCAATCAGTCTTGTGCAGGTCCAAGCAATGTTTATCCTTGCACCTGAGGAACTGTACACAAGCTTTAATGGTTCATGGAATAAGATTGAAGGTGGTTGACAGGTTTGTTTACCTGGTCGGCAGCTCAAGAGATGTTTCGTTGGATGTAGTGATAGGTTTACACTAGGGGTGTGCAAACCACGGGCTGCATGCGGCCCGCCAATGAAATTCATGCAGCCCTCCAAGTACTGAATATTGAATTGTGGTTTTCTCATAGCTGTGCGGACTGCCGGACACGGGTACGGGCAGATCCTTGCAAAAAATGAAACTTTGGAGATGAAAATATACCTTCGTTAACAATCTAACTAAATTTCTGAAGAAAGAAAAACAAATAAAGTAAAAGAAAACAAAGAAACCTTACGAATTACACATTAAAAAATGACTGTTTTATGGGGATTGGTAAGTTTACACTTGGTTCCAAGCTAGACTGCCAGGCGTAGCTTTATTGAATCCTTTTTGATTTGCCGTGCCCGAAACTTTTGCCTGGCCGAAAACAGGCAATAAATTATTTTGATGTGCTAAAAATATTGTAGGGACCATAAAATCTGGCGCTTGTAGTCTGGGGTCCAGCCGACCGACCGGTCAAGTCTTAGTGAACTCTCTCTCCCATCTCCGTTACTCCTAAAAGACACTAAAATTTTCATATGATATTTAGAATTTCCAAAGAAAGGACATCTTATAGATTCATTGCCAAGCATTTTAGTAAGTTAAAATATTGACTAATTATTTTGTTTACATCTGTAATTATGCTAATTTGTTACAAAAATTTAGTAAATTTAAATTCCCATTATGTAATTTCGTAAGTCAAACTTTTTAGAATATCAATAAGAGGGTTTTAAAAAATGTAATTAATATTGACCCGTTTTGTCAAATATTTACTTGTTCAAAATATCTTGATTGAAATAATATCTAAAATTTAAAACTTTACAGGATGCCTACATATATATATATATATATATATATATATATTAGTCAATTGTGTACATTTATTACTGATTAAAATAAATTAACTGGTTTATAAAATATTTATTAAAACACACTTTTAATCTTGTTTTCCATTTTTCTATAAATGACCAAAAATTAATTCAATATATGCAAAAAGTTTATAAAAGGTAACATTTTGTTGGTGTTAAAAAAAATTGTAAAAATGTGTGAATACCAATCGAATCTTCGATTTGTTTCATGCGGTTTCTAATTTTTTTGTTATGTTTTCGATAACTATATTTTGAAGTACTCATTTTACTTTTTTTTTTTATATTTTCGTAAATTGTATCAACATTATGGTAAATATGGATAAGCACGCTATGTTTTTTGGTTGTCACAAAAATGGTACGGAACTTCTAATTTCGTTCTGGTTTACTGATTTTTTGTTAAAAACTACGAATGCATGAAATAAGTCAATTTTAATAGAAGAAACAAATTCAGCGAAAAAATAATTTATCGAAAAAAAATATAAAAAACCAAATAATTTAAAATAAATTTATAAATTCTATCGTTTCATGTTAATACCAATCAAAATGGCTTCATTTCCCATTAATTTAACAAATATCAATGATTTAATGAAAATTTATAAATTCCATTTTCATGTTAATAACAATAAAAAAAAATATTATTCCCGTTAAAATTAAAAACAAATTTTATTTTTTCGTTTAAAAAATGGGGGTTGTATTACTGTACACATAGATTCGAAAAAGTTGTCAAAAAACAAATATATAACGAATAAATGTTATCAAAGGCAAGATAAGTTACTTTTCTACCTAACTGGATATTCTTTTAGTGTTTTTATTTAATGTAACATGTTTATTCAGCTCGAAAAACATACAGTGTTTACCGATGTATTGGAAAATTAAGAATGGCGCCCGATTCTTTCTTTGGCACCGTGAGTTTTTAACAGCATTTTGTTTAATTTTTTATTTTTAACTCCTTTTCCCAAACTTACCGTGTCAAAGAGAGAGTCGGGCGCCATTTTTAATTTTCCAATACATACAATATGTTTTTCGAGCTGAATAAACGTGTTACATTAAATAAAAACACTAAAAACATATCCAGTTCGGTAGACTAGTAACTTACCTTGCCTTTGATAACATTTATTTGTTATATATTTGTTTTTTTTTTGACAACTTTTTCGAATCTATGTGTACAGTGATACAAACCCCAAAAATGTTTGTTTCCTATATATATAATTTTCTGTTTATAATTCTTGTTTCTGAAAATAAAATCACAATAGTTGTTCCTATTTACAATGCCCCTCCCCCCGGGACAGAGTTGTTTTTTAACGTGGAGAAAAGGAACAAAAATTAAAATTGTCTCAGTCGTGAAGGATTTCTCCTCCACTGACAGAAAACAAGAAATTGAAGTGCAGCATCTGAAGAACAGATACTACACTTGGATCTTGTCCCGAAGGCCAAGTAAAAACATTGTTTTTTGGTTATCTGTGAATAAATTCAAACATTTATTGATATTCATTTTCTTATTTTCGTACGATTTCTTGATCACGTGTTCAATTAGAAAATTATTTTTAGCACTGGGATGAAATTAGAAGTTCCGTAGGCACCTCTAAAATTTACCACAGAATTACCCCCCTATATGTAACACGATGTAACTTTATTATAAATTAATATTATCAATATAACTTCTGTATCATTTTAAAAGAAGGGCAAAATAAACTAGTAATAATTTAAAAAAAAAAAAATTTCATCGTACGAAAATAATGAAATTGCGAGACGAAAATTGTGTTTACATAATTGGCGCTTTAAAATAATGTTCCCCCCTAGTAAGCATTGAAAACATATCCGTTTAACAAATCTAGCAAAAATCAACTAATGGTCAGATTTTCGTGAAATTTTCGATTTTTATCCATTTTTGAATTGACAAAAACTTTGAAATTACAGAAGAATTGCTATCCATGGAGGCTCTCAAAGACACAGCCACTGGAAACGATTTATACAACAGTATCATTAGCAGTCTAATCAGGTCTAGGTTAAGCCTGGATAAACTGGCAAGTATTACAACTGATGGCGCTCCTTCACTCAGAGGCAAACGCTGTGGCTTTGTGACCTTGATGAATAAAAAATCAAAGATTTTCCATCGCACAGTGTGTTGTCTTTTTACTGCATCATACATCAAGAAAGCCTCTGTAAATCATCTATGAAACTCAAACATGTTATGAATCCAGTAGTGCGTGTAGTGAACTTAAGAGCACGGGGACTGAAACACAGGCAGTTCCAATGTTTCTTGTAAGATATCGAGGCAGCTTTTACTGATGTGTTGTATCACACAAATATCTGATGGTTAAGTATGGGGGAAGTACTGAAGAGAATATGGGACGTTAAAGCAGAGGTTGTTATGTTTTTTAATATGAAAGAAATTCCTTGTGACTTTTTAAAAGAAATGGAGTGTGACGAATGGGTTTGTGATTTTGCATTTGCTGTAGACATATTGCAAAAGCTGAGTGAGTTAAGTACAAAACTACAACGCAAAAGTGTATTTGCTCATCAATTGTATGTGGAAGTGAAAGCGTTTCAACTGAAACTTAAACCTTTTGCCAAGCAGCTTAAAGAGCAAAACTTTATTCATTTTCCTCTGTTGAAAACACGAGTTGTTACACAAGCATTATCAGACAAATACAGTTCCCACTTGATGGCTCTAAAAGAGGAATTTATCAGAAGATTTGCTGATTTCAAGGCAATTGAAGGACAGTTTGATTTGCTCAGCTCACCTTTTGCATGTGACGTTGAAACAGCTGCCAAAAGAACTACAGGTAGATCTTATTGATTTGCAAGCCGACAACTCTTTAAAAAGGCTCTTTGAAAATAAACCATTAGTCAAACTTTATGCATCTCTGCACCCAGAAAAGTTTTAAAATATGAAAAATTTTCCAAGGAAGATGTTTGTGTTATTTGCTTCAACTTACATATGTGAGCAGACTTTTCCCATATTGAAAATTAACAAGTCAAAGAACAGATCACTTCTCACTGATTTAAATCATCAGTCAGTGTTAAGAATCAGTACAAGCAACTTGACACGTAATTTCAACAAACTGGTAAATGATTGCAGTCAGTTGCATCATTCTCACTGAGTCATTTTGATCCTTCTGTTGCTCAGTTGCTGAACTATTATGTTTTTCAAATAAATATATTTCATATGAAGTTACTGTTTTAAAATATCAATAGAAATATCTTTTCCTCTTAAAATTGAGTTACTTTATTTTTAAATAAATGTGCTTCATGTGACGGTTCTTTTTTAATATATAAATTCATTTTTGTTCTTTGAGTTACTTTATATGTGTATCTTTTAAAGATTTTATTCTAAAATATCAATTAATAAGATATTTTTTAATCTCTTTAAACAGAGTTACTTAAGAATTGCTTTTCTTCAAACAAGGTTATTTGTTTTTCAAATGTGTTTCATGTGAAGCTCATACTTAAAAATACATATTAATAAAATTGTTTTCTTTTAAAGTTACTGTATCTTTCAAATAAATGTGTTTTATGGGAATCTTCTATAGTACTTTAAAATGCTAATAAATGAAAATTAATTATATTTTTTCTCTGAAATCCTTTTATTTTGTCTTTTTTAAATATCAATTATATTGGAAAATATACTATGCGGCCAAGTAAAATTTAGAATTTTTTAATGCGGCCCTTGCACTGAAAAGTTTGCCCAACCCTGGTTTACACATTCACAAAGCAAGCGTGTTTTCAAAAGATTGAAAAATAGTGTATGAGCAGTTTGTGATATTACCAACTATATCAATGTATGTGTATATTCACCCCAAGTAAGACACTGGAACATAATGGGCTACTGTGAATTAAGGGTCAGTGAAAGTTGAGGACATTTCACGGATAGAAATGAGAATGATGGGATGGATGTGTAATGTGAGTTTTAAAAATAGATTTAATTCTGATGGCAAAATCCAAAAAATCTGGACAGTATAGGGAGATGTGTAGATTTTCATGGTATGATCACATTACAAGAATGGCTGAGAGTTCTTTGGTTAGTAGATGTAGAAGAATTATGGTAACAGGTTATGGTAACAGTGGAAAGTCCAAGAAATTAAGAGAATTAATATAAACTTGGACTTGAGAGAAAAAGGGATAAATAAAAACATGACCAGAGATAGATTGGTTTGGAAGTCAATTTTTAAAAGCTGTCCAACACATGCCCGCATGTCAAACACATGTTACTTATTATATTGGTAGATTTTTTATTTCTTCATTTATAAAACTGCTCTTTCCTTTTCTTTTTTAGCATGGTATTTAGTCGAGCTGCTGTTGAAGCTATTATTGCATCCGGCCAGTGTACTTGCCCTCGTATCGACTCCCCAGACGACATGATTCTTGGGATGTGTCTGCAGCATCTTAACATCCCCATGACACACAGTTCTTTATTTCACCAGGTGAGAATGAAATGTTTTAATCAATTTTAACGAAAAAAAAGAAAATCAAGATATTTGGAAAACTATTCTGGCTATGATATGAAATAAAAATGATATAAAATAAAAATGATATGAAATAAGTGATATAAAATAAAAGTGATATAAAATAAAGGTGATATAAAAGTGATATAAAATAAAAATCATATAAAATAAAGGTGATATGAAATAAAAATATGAAATAAAAGTGATATGAAATAAGTGATATAAAATAAAAATGATATAAAATAAGTGATGTAAAATAAAAATGATATAAAATAAGTGATGTAAAATAAAAATGATATAAAATAAGTGATATAAAATAAAAGTGATATAAAATAACCTCTGCAAAGATTGTTTGCCTTTCAGTGAAGATCAGTTAATGAGAATTCCTTCTACACTAAAGCAATGTTTATTTTTTAGCTTAAACTAGAGTACCCTTTTTTTTTCTTTTTTTTGGAAAGCTGGATTTCCTCCCATATTAAAAATCAAACACTGTTTCTAGCTCTGCCCATGTTGGGAGGCAAGTAAATAGGTACGTTTGGTAAAGGCTCCCAAATTTGGGAGCTTTGAAGAGTGTGTAGTGAAACCATTTTACCTTTACTTTCACATGCACTCTTATTCGGAGTAGCTGTAACTGACCATTCCATCTTTGGATAAAATAAAATCAATGACATAAAACTTCATCCAGTCATAGACTCATAATTTTACATCATCAATCACTCATTAAAATCTTTCACTTACACAAGAGAGAGCGTCAGAAAAAAAATGTATGTATGTATGTATGTATGTATGTATGTATATATATATATGTGTGTGTGTGTGTGTTTTCACATGTGACAGCACAGTCCTTAATAAATTCGTCAACGCAATTCTGAATACCACCGCCGAATCGACATGCCACGCCACGCCATGAACAAATACTGTTGAATCGACACACACGTTCTCAAGCAGAACTGAACAATCTCACCGAATCGACATGCCACATTATTGAAGAAGTGTATTTCAAAACGACAAATCACTTATCGGCTTGTTCTTTTCATACCCGTTGGGCGAAACCAAATCGTTATTTTGGGTTAAGATGGGTGTAGTTCATTAGTGGACTTGATTTGTAATCAAAAGATCTCGCGTTCGGGTTTTCACCGCAGGTAAGCCCAACTCATACACTTGTGCACTTTCATGCATGCTCAGCACAGTTGTTAACAATTTTACCAAAATGACTGGATTCAGAACTAAATAACTTGAAAAGGTTTAATATTTCATAAAACAGTCAAACAAAAATTACATTGAAAACAGATGTTGATTATATAGAAATCATTTGTGGCTGTTATCGGAGTATTTTTATATCAACTCATTGCCAAATGTTCATCGTAAAATCAAGTATTGTTATTATTTTTCTTTTTTTTTTTTTTTTTTTTTTTTTTTTTTTTTTTTTAGGCCAGACCGAATGATTATAGCAAAGAACTGCTTTCACTCCATGACCAAATTTCATTTCATAAACACTGGATGATTGACCCAGTTGATGTTTATAAAAAATGGTTTGCAAAAGCGGCTCAATTTCATGACGAGTTATAAAACCATATATTGGACTCTAAATAGTATTTTAAAACTTTTATATAAATTTAATCAATAAAGAATTATTTACACTTTTTTGTGTTTGTTTCTTTTGCTTTATTGTATTTTGTTATTTATTTTTTATGTAAAATAATTTATAAGTTTTCTACTTTTCCCTATCACACACTCTAACGCATTGGAATAATTTTCGGTATGCCATACCTTCATCTACCTACCAAGAAAGCAGTTTCAGAAAGTGCTTATTAATTAAATCAAATTTCATGACAAAACATAACCAAGTGCAACAAGTCATGTAAAAAACGTGGAAGATATATAGTCTGAATATATATACAGCATAATCATGTTGACAAAGTGGTTCCTGTTAGATCACCGAAGTTAAGTAATGTTGAGCCTAGCTATTACTAAAATGGGTGACCATTTGGTAATATCAGATGCTGTATGTGCTCAGAGCCTGGAGAGGGATAGGTGCCGCCAGACTATTCTTACCCAGGATATGCTGCATGAAATAATGCAGTGCACTCCATGATCCCAGAAGGTTAAAAAAGGACTCCTCCATCCATCATCCATAGTCTGAATGATTGTCCAAGGTGATTTTAAATCTAGGTATGGTAGACATTGTGACTTTCTCTGGTAGGCTGTTCCACTGAGCCGAAACAGAATACTGCCTTTCTTCTATTGAGAGGAAAGTGCCAATGGTACATTGTTTGCTAGGTTGAATATATTCAGTATTTCAAGTAGAATAAGTGAAATTGAGTAATGTTCATTATTTATAGAAAAAAAAACTTAGTGTATTACATAGTAAATTATAAAAAAAAAAAATGGATAAGTAGTGACTTATGAATATTTATGCCTATTAAGTAAAGAAACCAGTGTTGGTAAGTTGCATGTAAAGAGTACATAGATAGCAAGTGAAATTTTTTGCTAGTTTTTTTTTTTTTTTTTGAATATGTAATTGAAAGAAACGGTAATAAATAACCTGTTGGTTTAGTAATATTATGCTGAACTAGTGTTTGGGAAAGAGGATAAAATATAGGTTATTTGGGTTATGCATAAACGACAAAAAATGAAAGACTTAATTTTATGCATATAATCTACAAGTTTGTGAAAGGAACATCAGACACTCTTCTAATAGTTTATTTTGTTCGTTTAAAAGAAAATTAAGTTTGTCGTTGGAAAGGAGCTGCGTTTTTGTAGCATTAAATGTAACCATTCATTTTTGCCCCATTCATAGAGGTCGTTTCCTAAGAATTAAAGCATTGTCTTGCATGAATTGGTGTTTGATTTGTTCCCATGCTAGAAATAGAATATGGTGCTATTGGCAAATGCACTTATCTCAATAAGCAAGAATGTTGTCTTGATCTGCCATATTTAATAAAGTGGTTACCTCCTCTTTAACAACCTCTCCAGAAATAATAGATCAAAATTAGCCTTGTAATGGTCATATATTATCAATCACGAAAAAAACGTTAAAAAAAATATATTTCTTATATAAAAAAAACTAGTTGATCAATTTATATAATTTTTGGTTTTGTGATGGATACATACATCATAAAAATTATTTTCTGTATTTTTGTTTTCTTAACTAGATTGAATTCTAGTCTTGCACCAAAAATATTTAGTTTTTTTTATTATAGTGTACATTAGTTTTGTTTTTCATATGAATTGCATAGCCATTATTGATTTATGAATTTAAACTTATTTCCCCTGATTTCTTGTTTTTAAATAATTTACTCGCAGCAAGAATTCCATTGTTTTGCTTTTTAAAAAGCATCATCTTTTTCTTCAGATATAGAAAAAAAAATTTTTTTTTTTAATTTCCAAAATTATTTTTGTGTGTGTGTGACATGCATTACTTTTATTTTCTATGAAATAAAAGTAGTCCTTATCGACCTTAACAAGCACTGATTGCTTATGAATTTGAACTATTTGTTTTAGATTATTTATGAATGTCCACATGCTGCATTTTATAACAAAAACAATATTTTCCATCACGTTTCTAAATTTTTGAGATGAGATTTAATAATTTATATTATTTGGATTATTAGGACTACTGTTCTCATCTTGAGTCTTGTTTTCGTATTTTAATCGATGTAACCTCCACCTTTCTTCAGGTGTAACTCGAACAGAAACCTTTATTTACACCTGAAGAAAGTCTGAGGTTACATCGGTCGAAATGTTGTGAAAATAACATTAACGAGAACAGAAGTCCGAATAATTCAAATATGAATTTCAAATCGTGTTTGAAAAAAACTTACAGGAAATCTAATTTAAAATTAAATGCATATATATATTTTTTCCAGCTTTTAAACAATTCTCTCAATTTTTTAAGCAAACATTTTCACATTTTTTTGTTTTTTCTATGTAATAAATTATCTCTTTTACAAAGATTTTGTGTATATCTGAACCACACACAATGCACTGTTACAAATTCGCATACGTATGTAACGTGTAGATGAGCATACAAGATTATAATTAGAGGGAGGGAGGGGGATTACTGTTGTTCTTGTTTTTTTCTTTGTTTTTTAACCCTTCTTACAAAATCAGTTGTACTTTTCTTTTTTTTTTTATCTCAAACATAAGGGGCTACTATTTAGAATCGTGTCTAACAGGAAACTGTGGAGGAGTTGAGCAGGGATACCTGTTCACATTACATTTAAACTTCTGCAGGTTAGTGCAGTCATGGGAGCAGGAAACAGCGAAGGGATTCCAAAGAAAAAGAAAAGAGAGTTCACTTTCTTAGCAACAATCTTGTCAATGTTGCATCCCTCTGCCTGTTTTACAAGTATTTTAATGGTGGATGCTTTGACAACTACAGCCCTTGTGCCCCCTCGATGAAAATACCCTCGACAAGCAACAAAATCCAACCCCTGCACAGTAGAAATCCCTAGATGTAGGAAGACCTACTCTAATAGCTTCTTCCTCAGAACTGCTAGACTTTGGAATTCTCTTCAGGTTTCCTGCTTCCCCAACTATACTGACATGCAGAAATTCAAGTGTAATGTAAACAGACATCTTGCTGCTCAACTCCCTACATAGTACCCCAGTCCTGCAACTTAGGTCCCTGATAGTAGCCCCCTACATCAAAGTGGCAATATGCCTTGTTTGGAGTGAAAATGTAATTTAAAAAAAAAAAAGAAAGTCTTGTGAATGTTCTCAATGTACTTGTTCCAATTCATGTTGCCTATGAATGTTCAGCTGACAAGTTTTAAGGATGAGTTCTTGCGTAGGATTTTTTTTTTTTTTTTACACATAGTCTCCTCTTATCAAGGCGCAGAGAACACTCGAGGATAAGGGTTAAAGAGTGTACAATAGTCAATGGAACAATATCATAGTAATCGTTAGTAGTAGAAATTTGGTAAATTGGATTACTTAAGGGGATGGCTCATCAAGAACTTGTTTACGTTGGACTTGAAAACGACCATGTTGTAGGCGGCTGGAAAGCAGGTAAACAGAAGACAGTTCCATAGGTGTGCAGTTCTAGGAAAGAAGTTTTGTTCATGAAATCTATGTTTAGGTCTAGGCACAGATGAAGGGGGTGGGGAATTACTGATAGTGTTTTTCAGCTAGACAAGTGTTTCTCGTGAAAGTTTGGCGAGGGAGGGGGGGGGGAATTATAGATTGGAGTTTAGATTAGCACTTGCCATGAAAATAATGATAAAGCAGACTCGCAACATCTCTTCTGTGAGAAAGAGGTTGCAAGAAGAAAAAAGAGCATCCCTACTAAGCGTGAAGTTCTAAGAAAGAAGCTTTGCTTATGGAATCTAGGTTTAGGTACAGATAAAGAGTGGGGAAAATTATTGATAGTGTTTTCTGCTAGATGAGTGTTTCTTGTGAAAGTTTGGCGAGGGGGGACCATAGATTGGAGCTCAGTTGAGCACTTACCATAATAATGACAATAAAGCAGAGACAAACTCGCAACATCTCTTCTGTGAGAAAGAGGTTGCAGGGAAGAGAAAAGGGCATCCCCTACGAAGCTACAAAGTCTATTTTGAACTCTATCAAGGCAGGATAAATCCTTTCTAGTAGCTCCTGCCCAGATGTGGCAACAATACTCCGTCCTTGGATGTACCCGGCTCTTATATAGGTAGAGAATTGCATCAGCAGTGAAATATCTACTGGATCAATCAATAGAAGGATCCCACCATTTTTCCAGCGACCTTGGCAACGGATTTGATGCATATGTTCCATTTACGATCAGGAGTAAAGGTCAAGCCCAAAAGCTTGTCAAAACATAAGAACCATTTTTTTCAATTGATACCAGATGGGGATCTTATTTGCCATGTCAATCAGTGATTGAGAAGGGATTTTTTTTGGGGGGGAAGGGGTGGGTAGTTGTTAAAGGAAAGAAACTTAGTCTTAGTAACATTAAATGTTACGATTCACTTATGGTCCTATTCCACTACTACTGACCAAAGGTTGTTTCCTAGCATTTCTGCCATTTCCTTAGATATGTGTACATTTGTTTTTTCCTCATGTTTATTATAGAGTGTGTAGTCATCAGCTTAATATGCTCATCTCTGACAATGTTTTCAGGGAGGTCGTTTATGAATATCAGGAATAATAAAGGCCCAAAGATCAACTCCTGAAACGATGTTGTAGAGACATATAAGCTAGGACAGCTTGGATTTTTCTCTTTTCTAGGAAAGATCTGATTCTATTAATTACCATAGGATTTGTCATTTCTACTAATAGATAAATTAGCCAAATTAATTTTCAGCCATAACTTCAATTAATGTACTTTTTTCTAGAAATAAGTTAATTTGTTTTGTGTGAGTAGGTATGTTTTTTCTTTTTATTATCTCAAGGGTTCAGTGTGTCATTTGTAATTGTGTAATGTGCTATAGGTTGACCATATTTGGTATAAGATCAATAAATAGTACTGATACTTTTTGTGTGTAAAACTAATAGATAAAACCCTGACATGACCATTGTTTTCTACATAAAATAAATCATGTTTGAAAAATTGGCAGAATTTTTTTTTTATGTCTGTACCATTTGTTACACTCCTCTTTGCAAATAAGGACATTGTTTTACAGCTCTGTGGATTAATATCAAAAAACAAAAAGATATTGAAACAAAATCAAATCTAACCTACTTTCAATGTGAACAGATATAGTATTACAAATGAAAATAAAGATTTTCTCCTTTTATTTAAAAGATCATACAAATTTGTAAATATCTTTTTTATTTGCATTGAATGTTGTTAACTGAAAGATTTTTTTTTAAGTACAAACACCTCCAAATCTGGGAATAGCTTTTACCGCATTTGTTATTAGTCAAGTTTTAGTAATAAATGCACCGCACTTTGTGGAATGGAGTTTCCTTCATGTTGTCTGCATGATCTTTGCAGTAATCCCAAAGGAAATGGTCTACAAGAATCGAATTGAAAATGGCATCTTTCATTTCTGGATCTTTTTCTAAAAGTTTCAGAGCTTCTTCCTTGATCAACTGAAAGAAAAAAATAGAAATGTTTTTGGAATAAAAATCTGCAGTAACTACAGTAAATATGATTCAAATTTTATGTGATGTAGACCTTTTTGTGTAGAAAAGCAAGATTTCAAGTTTTCGTGAAAATAAACCAAGATTCACCTGCTTACTACGATAACTCTGACTAATATTCTTGATTGGGTCACATCGAATTGTTTTCCTTGCTAGTTTCTGAGGAAATCTGGAAAACACTTAGATTGTTAAAAATATACTTTTTAAAATCTGATGTTTATTGTGGTATATATTGTGTGGTTGTAATATTGAAAAAACACCCAATTTAACATTTCCCCCAAACCTCCTTCAAAAGGAGTCTTCATCATCCATCACATAAACATCATCATAAACACTAAAATGCCATTTCATAAACCATTTTAGTTTCTCAGAGTCTATTTATGTTTTGATTAAATTAGATACAACTAATATATGACTCATTGCTCCTACTGATTTGGGACAAATTAGAGGATAAGGACTTTTTTTTTTAATTATTATTATTATTATTATTATTTATTTATTTATTATTATAATTTTTATTCATTTATTTTTATTTTATTTTTTAAAATAAAAATAGCAATCCAAAGATTAATTAAAGTTGTGTAAATAAAAAAACATACTTTTGGTTGCGAAAATCCACTTGAATGTACCAAAGTGAAGGTTAAATTGGTGACACCTGAAATCTGTCCTTTTCTAAGTGAAGCCAATCAGGGTCCTTATTTGGTCCCTGATTTGCTCATGCAATCTCGATCCGTCAGCGCAAAATATCGTAAAAATTTGTTGCAATTTATTGAAATAAATTATAAAACAAATTTAGTCACAACTTCCAGTCAAAAGTTTATTTTTAACAAATATCTTTTTAGGTATGTACTTAAAATGATATTTACAAAAAATACAAAGTCTATAGAAACAGAAGTAGTTGCTACATGTCAAATCTCGGGATCCACATGTTGTATGCAGACAGTTGCAAGGAAACCAAGACAAGAAAAAAAACTCGACTCCTTTTGTTTTCCAGTTGAAACAACACACATTTATTTACAGGTACTTTCCAGAATAATACCCTGTCTCTTGTTCAAAAGTCTTCTGATACTGTAATGTATTTAACAAGACTCAGCTGTGTTGGACATATGGTATTCTGCCTTTGTCCAACCATATTTGGAATATGTCTTTGTCACTCTTGGGCCACCTGTGTAACACATCTATCTTTCTGTCTTTTTTCTGTTGTTTTTATTTCTTCATAATCTCCTTCCCTTTTTTTGCTGCAATGCCATCTTACACACATCATTTGCATACGTTGGCTGTTGCTGTTGCCATATGTGTGTCCACACTGTTACAATTATATACATCGAAATCAACATTTTCTACACACAAATATGTTACTATTGTAACTTTCAAAAATTATAATTGATATACATGACAAAAATAAATTGAGGTAATTATATTTTTTTCAAATCTAGTATGCCACTTTTGGGAGAACTGAATTTACCCACATTTAAAACCGACCTTGCATCTAACTTTGTGAGGAGGCAAGTAAATAACTATCCATTTTTAATTGATTAAAGTTTGCAAAACCTCAAGAGATATTTGCCAAAAATAAACTCTCAATTTTTTTTAAGTCTAAAAAAAAATTATTTTTAAAAATACAATAATAAATCTGCATAAAATCAAATTTGAATCATATTTCATAATTCACAGTTGTTTTTTTTTTGTGATTCTTATGTCAAAAACTAATCATAAGTAGCATCTTCCAATTGGTGCAAACCAACGTGATTTATTTTTCACCATTCCTTCTGCTCCAGGGCAAGTTGATTGATGGACGCCCAACTTTTGAAAAATGTCCAATCAAAAACATTTTCTCTCCACTCCCTCCTTGGCTTTCCTCTGCTTCTTTTGCGTTCTAGCATACCCTCAAAGCATAGCTTTGACAGACCAGTTGTTGATCATTTGATATGGCCAAAAAATTTAAGGGTTTTACTTTTGCTTTTATCAAATAGAGGGGGTAGGGAAATAGTTTGACAGAGGGTGGATATTTTGTTTTTTTCAATCAGGCAATGTCCCGTAATGAAACGCATTGTGATAGTTGTTTAGTGCATGTGATACAATCACGGCCATATAAAACTATTGGGAGGACATAAATTAAATAAACTTTTACTTTAATAGTTATTGGCACCTTCTTGGATTTTAGAATGGTGCCGTGTTTTTGGAAAGCCGTCCAACCAATCTGATTCTGTATTTCAATGCCATCTCATAATCACTGGAGAAAGTCAGTTTATGTCCTAAATAAATAAATGTCAAAAACAAGAAGCAATCAATTTTAATTTAGATGAACTGGTTATTTTTTTTACTTAGGCGAAATATTAAAAAAAAAATGAGTCAAATATAAAATGAAAAAACACTCTGGTCTACAAAAAATGCCTGGGCAGTCCCATTGACATTTCCTGGTAGGTGCACTCAGGCAACTAGTAGTTAGTTAATCCTTTGTGAAGTTTTCTAATTTTTTTTTGTGATTTAGTCACACTATTCAGCTATATTATATGAAATTGAGAATTTAATTTGTTTTAGAGTAAAAAAAAATATAAATACCAGGCAAACTTAAAAATAAAATAAAGGTGTTCCATGTACTTGATTAGTTTTTATTTTCTTGATTTTTACTTGTGATGGTAAAAATTTACAATTTTCCAATTGTTTTTTTTTCTTCTTATTGCCTATTATCGTATCTGGTCTCCTTGCTTGCATGAAAGTCGTCTGTTTGTATTTTCATGTCACAAAGGATTTTACGCTTTTCCTTTTACACTAATATTTCTGATTTGTGTCTGTACCATTTGTCTACATAGATGTTTGCATAGTTTCCAGTTAACACCTTTGTGCATGCAATCATGGGAGATTCAGGCCAAGGACAGGTTTACTTGGAGGCAGACCATTGCTGAAGGCACAGCTACTTTTGAGGCCAACCAACATGCGGACCTCGAGGAGAAGAGAAAGAGAAGGAGGGAGAGAGAAGAATACTCTCAAGCCAACCCTCCAAAATGAAATGGAACTACCTGCCCTCACTGTGAAAGGCTGTTCAAGGCTCAGATCGGCCTTGTCGGCCACCTCTGCATACATCAAAACCCAGAACACGATCACCATCCTTAGTGCTGAGGGGTTGCCAAGAGAGAGTCTGTTTTTGTATTGCTTTTGTTATAGTTTGTTACATTTTCTTGTAATGCGATTTATTATTTTGTCTCGTCCACATTTACTGCTTATTATTATTATTTAGATTTTATTTTTAATTCCAGCAAATATTCAGGTAAGAAAATGAATAGAACTAGCCTGCTTTAAAAAAAATAAAGACAGATCTTTAAAAAAATATTTTACACATACCTCAACAGCCCAAATTGAACAGCCTCGAATTTCGACTTCTAACCTATCTTTACTGATAAGCAATTCATCTGGAAATCAAACAAATAAAATTAATATTCAATTGATATTGAGAATAAAATATTTGTTTTTGATAAGTGTGATATCATAGGATATCTCCACAAAGACAATATAATCTTGAATGATACTACAGTAGAGCTAGTCTCTCCCCATAGACTGTCTGATTTTGTTTAAATATGATATAGTGTCAAATGGATACATAAAACTTAGTTCCTCTTTTTCACATATAGAAAATTGCTTGTTTTTTGAATTTTGAATTCTCTGAAGTTGTTCCATGTGACTTAGAACTGGGCAGAGTACACTGCATGTTCTTCTTTGAATTGTCTCATAATCATTGCCTCTATCACATTTATATGAGATGTAAATTAAATTTCGACTGTTGCTGATCAGTTACGAACATTATAGAAATACATAGAAACGCACATACATACTGATATCTTATTTTATTTATGATTAAATTTTTTTTTTTTTAATTTAACAAAACTTCACTTGTAATTCAATAGAATATACCTCTCTACCTCCAACGGTTAAAGAGACGCATTTAAGAATACTATCTTTTTCTTAAATGTTAGAAAGTATCAGTTATAAATATGTGAGAATGTGTTTAAAAACCAACAATATATATATTCCAATCATATATATTGTGTAAGGTTGTAGGTATTTGCATTGATATACATACTTCTGTCTGAAAAGTAATGGGACTGGGGGTGTTGTGTGAGCTATGAAAGTGAGATATGCACATATATATATATATATATATATATATATATATATATATATATATATATATATATATATATATGCATGTATATCTATAATATAAAGCTGAATGTATGTGTGTGTATGTGTGTGCCTGGTCACGAATAGGCTCTGATATGGTTGACCATTTTAAAAAACTGATTACATATGATGATAGAAGATGTATCAAGACACAGGAATGGGTATGTTTGATCTGGCAAAACAGCGGTTCATTAAAATTGTGGGGTCTGCATTCGCGCCTGGTCCCCAAAGTATGGAAATAAAAAATTAAAAAAAAACGTTTACACGTGTTTTTGATATAGATGTACTTAAGAATAATTTGATAAGTATGTTTTAACTTAAATAGGGATGGTATAATAAATTGTGGGGTCTGCATTCGCGCATGGCCTCCATAGAATGGAAATAGGCACAGACTTTAATAAAGACTTTTCATATCTATCTGTGTAAGTATACTTTGATAATTATGTTTCAGTTTGAAGAAATATGGTATAATAAAATTATGGGGTGTTAGTTCGCACCTGACCTCCATAGAATGGAAATATGTCACAAAGTTTAACAAGGTTTTTTAATATATATCCACAGAATATTGTGATAAGCGTTTCAGTGTGAACAGGTATGGTATCATAAATTATGGGGTTTATCTATTTTATTTTTACTTTCATAATATTTTGCTTTGGTTTGGATACCCGCAAATTCAACCCAAATTTACAACCCTTCCTTTTCATAACCAATCATACTTTCATAAAGCCCATTTTCTGTAGGCTGTTTTTGAACCCAGTCAACGACGGGTACTTTTGCTAGTATATATATATATATATATATATATATATATATATATATATATATGTGTACATGTATATATGTATATATATATGTATATGTATATATGTATATATATGTATATATATATGTATATATGTATATATATATGTATATATGTATATATATATATATGTATTTATATATATATATATGTATATATGTATATATATATGTATTTAGTAATGTGATTGATAATTTAAAATTAAAATTAGAATTGAAATAAAATATCTGTTTCATAAGAAGGAACAACAAATTTGAACGATCGTTTCAGAAACGATGTTTTATTGTGATAGACACAAACAATAATTTTGACATATAGTTTTTTTTTTAAAACAAAATCTCCTCAGAAGCAAAAGTATGGGTGGGTTTTTTTTATATGTAAAAGACACCATAAATAAACATAGCAATTTTTTAAGTAACGCAGATGTTTCTTTTAATTGTTCGCCTTTTAAAAACCGTAATTATCATCAAAGCATTCATTTGGATGTTGATTGTAGCTTATAAATGTTCAAAAAAGAAAAAAAAAATATATATATATATATATATATATGTGTGTGTGTGTGTGTGTGTATATATATGTATATATGTGTGTATATATATATGTATATATATATATCTGTGTGTATATATATATGTGTGTGTATATATATGTATATACATACATATATATACAATATATTTAATGTTATATGTAAAAGACACCATAAATAAACCTAGCAATTTTTTAAGTAACGCAGATGTTTCTTTTAATTGTTCGCCTTTTGAAAACCGTAATTATCATCAAAGCATTCATTTGGATGTTGATTGTAGCTTATAAATGTACAAAAAAAAATATATATGTATATATGTTACATGATAAGGGCTGTCCCCTTTTCATGTAAGTATAAAAATAGAGAGATTTAGTTAAAATGAAAATGAAATAGCATAGACGAAATTCGAACCTCGTAATTTAGGTTTAGAAATAGATTACGTGTGAGAATTAGAAAATGGAATGTAAAACAAACGATTGCTTAGCTTAGAGGTAAAATAGTTTCAAGAAAAGAATGTGCACTGTCAATTTTGTTATGAAAATTCAATTGAAAGAATGCAGCTACAAGATAATTTAATGAACATGTTTTTAACATATTGGAAATATAGGTTACTGAGAATAAAGGTTAAAATTCCTTTTGTAAAAAAAGGAAAAGTTTTGGACACGTATGTCCAGAACACGTGAAAGAAGACACATGTTTTAACATGTGTATGACGTCATGGAAAATAGAAAGTTCTAGATATAGTTAGAAAACTTTAGAGTTAAGAAGGAGAAACTGGGAGAAACTCAGAGGGAGTTTGAGAATGACAGACGATAGTCTGCAGTTTGGGATTCGAACGTCTAGAAGTGAGACAGTCACTTTTGAAACTTAATATGTAAAGCTTTGAATTCTTGATGATGAAAACCACGGCTGGTCGTGAGAAGAAATAAACCCATCATGTGTTTTTATAAACGTCGTCTTTGTGTTGTAATTCTACCAAAAAGGTAAAGTGAAAATTGTATTATATGTCTATATATCTGTGTTATAAAATGTCTTGACATACACATCTCATATCTACAATGTGAACTCTACATCTCATATCTACACTAAGACTGTCTGAAGACTATCTACTCACTCAAAGAGCTTCCATCTATTAACTTAAGTACAAACTTTTTAATATATATGAATCTTTATAACACGAACAAACATACAACAACATCCCTCTCTTAATGAGACTCTCTTTTAATAAGACTGCGCTTTTAATAAGACTCTCAACAACAACAAAAACTCTCTTACAATAAAACTCTCTCTAAGACTGCACTTTAATAAAAGACTCACTCTTATAATGAACACCTATATATAACATATATATATCAGAAAACAGTTAATAAAACATGTTAAAAAACACTTTGAAATGAGTTAAAAACATATTTAATCTGAAAATGAAACACTATATATATATATATATATATATATATATATATATATATATATATATATGTATATATATATGTATATATATATATATGTATATATATGTACATATATGTATAGATATGTGTGTATATATATATATATATATATGTCTGTGTGTATATATATGTATATATATATGTGTGTGTATATATATATATACATATACATGTGTATATATATATGTGTGCGTGTATATATATGTATATAGATATATATGTATACATACATATATATACATATATACACATATATATATACATATATATACATATATATAGATATACATGTATATACATACATATATATACATACATATACATATATATATGTATATATATACATAAATATAAATAAATATATATATACATGTATATACATATATATATATATACATGTATATATACATGTATATATACATATATAAACATATATATACGTATATACATATACATATATATACACATATATATATATGCATATACATATATATATAACTATATATATTCATATATATATGCATATACATATATATACATATATATATTCATATATATACATACATATACTTATATATATACATATATATACATATATATGCATATATATACATATATATATACATACATGAACATATACATAGATATATACATATATATATATGAACATATACATATACATATATATAGATACATAAACATAATATACATATACATATATATATATACATATACATATATACACATACATATATATACATATACGCACATACATATATATACATATACACACATATATATATACATATATACACATATATATACATATATACACATACATATATATACATATATACACATACATATATATACATATATACAAATATACATATATATATATACATACATATACATACATATATATATATACATACATATGCACATATATATATACAAACATATATATACATATATATATGTATGCACATATACATATATCTTTGTACATACATATATATGCACATATACATATATATATGTATACACATATATATACATATATATACATATATATTTACATACCTATATATACATACATACATATATATACATATACTGATATATATATATATATAAATATATACACATATATACATACATATATACACATATATATGCATATACACATATATACATACATATATATATACATATATACATACATATATACATATATATATACATATATACATATACATATATATATACATATATACATGCATATATATATACATATATACATACATATATATACATATATATACATATATACATGCATATATATACATATATACATGCATATATATACATATATAGATACATATATATATATACATATATACATACATAAATACACATATATATACACATATACATATATACACATATATATACACATATATATATATACACATATATATATATATACATATATATACATATATACACATATATGCACGTATATATACATATATACACATATATATACATGTATATATATATACATATATACATGTATATATACATATATACACATATATATACATATATACACATATATATACACATGTGGGTATATACATGTATTTATATATACATATATATATATATATATATATATATATATATATATATATATATATATATATGTATATATATTGTTACGACCCGGAATGTCTAGGGGTAAAAGTCGTAACACAAAATATAAAAAATTTATTTAAAAGAAATTAGTTTTCCTGGGTTTTTAGATATGGGAGGGATATATCCATTTTCTCAAAAGACATTTATAAACACAAGACAGGAAAAACACATCCAACTAACAATACCGAGGCCAATGGAAAAATTAACACAATTTTATTTACATATATAAAAATATATTGTAATGAAAGTAAAAGAGAATGTGTAACTGGATGAACAAACAAACTTGAAATAGATTCGAGAGAGAATTTCCGCGCAAAAGAAATAAACAGTTCACACCCTGTCGTCTGCTTTTAACTCCAAAATGGAAGGATTTCCTTTTTGTGTTTTTGTTTTTGTAGTTGTTTTCATATATGAGAGAGATATATAGAGAGGGAAAAATAAACAATTGACTCACTCAGCGCCGGGTTTTAAATATTTGTCGCATTCCTTTCTTTTGAAACAATTTCATTCTTTCGTCTATTGGATACATCGTCATTCCTCATTATCGCCTTTTTTTGTTTTCTCTGTCGTCAAAATATATCGTTCATTTCTTCGCCGTTGTCAGCACCACAAACGCCGTCACCATCGCCATCAATGTCGCTTCCCTGACCCTCCTCCTTGGCTGCTATATCGTAACTGTCTCGCCACCCTGCGCCGCTTCTTTCCCTTTCTCTAATGGTATACCCTTCTTTCTCTCTTTGGCGCCCTCTCTCTCACTGTATGTACCTGCATCTCTCTCGCGTCACTCGCTCAATAACACGCGAGGCGCATGCCTGAAGCTTTCCCTCTCTCTAGTTTCATATCTTCTCTCTCCCCCTCTCTCTTTCTTTACAGTTTATAGGCGTCCCCTCGCTGTATTTTTGTATGTTCTCTCTCTCTTTTTCTTTTTAGAAATTAACTGAGAGCAGACGACAATATAAAGCGTGATAAAACAGAATTTTCTCTATCGACTTTTTTTTTTTATAATATTAAAAGTAATTATTGTCTCAAATTATATTTTTTTCACATATTTGTAACACCCCGCCCATATTAGAAAAAAAGAAAATCTTTTCCAAAGATTTTTTTTTTTCATACTTATTTTGTCCAGTCCCACACGTTTTCGTGTGATATTGAAGTCCCTTGGAATTATCTTACGATCTTCTAAAAGAAAAATACAAGCAGTGTTCTAGGTTATCCATATTATACACGGGATAAAGCATCAGCACAAACGTTGTTCACTCCTCTGATATGCTAGATTTTCAAGTTATATTCTTGTAGAATCAAACTCCAGTTTAATAATCGTCGATTTTGATTCTTCATCTTGTATAAGAAAGTAAGGGGGTTGTGGTCAGTATAAACAAGTATTTGCGTACACGAGGAAGAAACATACACGTCGAAATGCCTTAAGCTGAGGACGAGGGCTAACGTCTCCTTTTCAACAGTTGAATATCCCCTTTGATACGCATTAAACTTCCTGGAAAAGTAGCTAACTGGATGTTCAATACCGGCTGAATCTGTCTGGAGTAATACGGAACCAAGACCAGAATCACTGGCATCGATGGCTAAACGGAATGGCTGTGAGAAGTCAGGGGCTTTCAAAACAGGTTGAGAACATAGTAAAGATTTGATTTGCTCAAATGCTTTTTGACAAGTTGGGGTCCAGGAGAATTTCACCTTCTTGGACAGCATCTGGGTGAGTGGTAACGCTATGTCGGAAAAGTTTTGACAGAATTTCCTGTAATACCCGGCCATGCCGAGGAATCGCCTCCGACTTTTCAAATTAGCAGGGGCAGGGTAATCTATGATGCCTTGAATTTTTGCCTCAACCGGGGATACTTTCCCGTAGCCGACTGTATGTCCTAGGTATATAACTTCAGCCTTGCCAAAGTCGCTTTTAGCTAAATGAACCGTGAGGTTTGCCCGCAGAAGTCTATCCAATACGGCTCTCAAGGACGTTATGTGTTCAGCCCAGCTCTCATTATATATGACGATGTCGTCGATATAGATTTCAACACCGGATAGACCTCGCAAACATGAATTCATCATTCTCTGAAAGGTGGCTTGGGAGTTCTTCATCCCGAAGGGCATGACTCTATATTGGTACAAACCATGGGGTGTAACGAAAGCCGATATCTCTTTAGCACGCTCAGTCAAGGGTACACACGAATATCCTTTGAGTAGGTCTAGCTTAGAAATGTATGTGGCCTTGCCAATTTTGTCGATGCAGTCATCCATCCTGGGTATGGGGTGAGAGTCTGACTTTGTGATAGCGTTCACTTTGCGGTAATCTGTGCAAAAGCGAACGGATCCGTCTGGTTTTCCAACTAACACACAAGGAGATGACCAGCTGCTCTGGCTAGGTTCAATGATGCCATGCTCGAGCATGTATCTGACTTCTTGTCTAATTATTTCTGCTATATGTGGGCTTACACGATATGGGTGTTGCTTAATGGGGGTGACCTTTTCGATTTCCACATCATGTTGCACGATGTTCGTTTGTTTAGGAACGTCGGGAAAGAGATCGCTATAGCTCCGAATGAGGATGGTCATATCGTTTCTTTTGCTATTTGTTAAATGAGATAGTACGGGTGTAAGATTAGTTAATATGAGTTTGATAGCCTCGGAGGGTGGTCGTCTTTCCCCGGGATCCTTTCACTGTCCTCCTCGGGTCCTTTTATGGAAGCAGACGGAGTTGTGACTACAATAAGGTTTATTTTATCCCTTTCAAAATACGGTTTGAGCATATTGATATGGTACATCTGTGCCGCCTTTCTACGATCAGGAGTATTAATTATATAGTTTAGTTCACTGACCTTCCGAGCAATGGTGTAGGGGCCGTGGAACCGAGCCTTAAGTGGATGACCAGATAATGGTAACAAAACAAGCACATTGTCTCCGACTTTGAAAGTCCTGGGGGTAGTATTTCGGTCATAATGTTGTTTCATTCTGGCTTGAACTGTTCGTAATATTTCACGTGCCAGTCGGCTGGTTTCATACAGTCGGTTTCTGAACCTTGACACATACTCCAGTATGGGTTCACAGGTGACTCCTTCCTGCAGCCATTTTTCTTTTAACAATGCTAGGGGTCCACGTACTGAGTGGCCAAATATTAGTTCGAACGGGCTGAATCCTAGAGACTCCTGTGTGGCGTCTCGCGCTGCAAACATCAAAAGGGGAATACCCTCATCCCAATCTTTCTGGTGACTAAGGCAATAGGTCTGGATCATGGTTTTCAGTGTAGAGTGAAACCTCTCTAGGGCACCTTGGGACTGGGGATGGTATGCGCTTGACTTTACGGTTTGTACGCCCAGCACACTCATGGACTGTCGAAACATCCTGGACATGAAATTCAATCCTTGATCAGACTGTATTACCCTCGGTAGTCCGACCATGGAGAAGAAGTTGAGAAGAGCCCTTGTGATTTTCTCAGCAGATATGTTCCTGAGCGGGACTGCTTCTGGAAATCTGGTAGATGCGCAGAGGATAGTGAATATATACTGATTTCCTCGTTTGGTCTTAGGAAGTGGACCCACGCAGTCGATTAAAATGTGGCAAAATGGTTCTTCAAACGTGGGTATAGGATGTAGGGGGGCGATTGGTATCTTCTGATTCGGCTTGCCTGCCATCTGGCAGGTGTGGCAAGTTCGGCAAAAGTTGGATACATCTTTGCAGACTCCAGGCCAGTAAAAGTGTTTGGTGATCCTATCATAGGTTTTATGGACGCCTAAGTGGCCTCCCAAGGGGGTTTCGTGCGCTATTTCCAACACTTCGGCCCTACGTGCCTTTGGTAACACTAGTTGGTATATCACCGCCCAGTCTTCGTGAGCTGGGGATTGCAGGGGCCTCCATTTCCTCATCAGTACACCATTTTTTATAAAATATCCAGAGGGTATTTTTTCCAGTTCTTCTTTCGAAGAGGGGGGAAATCCCATCATCCTTCCACTGTTCTTGTATGATCAGTTGCTGCGAAGCGGGAACTTGTAGGGAGATTTCGTTGGTATGGGTATTATTTGGATCTGTGGGTGGCAAGTTGAGCTTCCCCTCAAGATTCATGAATGATTTCGATAGGTCGATTTCCTCATCTTCCCTGGACCGATCTTTTGCCTCTAACCTTTCCTCTGCTGTTCTTTTTGCGGACTGGGCACGGGTTACTGCACACGCTGGGAAGATGCCGGGGTGTTGTTCCTCTATCATCTCAGTGTTTTCTGAAGTGTTTGGCTCCACCATCACTCTCGGGTGGGGAACAACTCTTTCGCCGGCTAGATCATTCCCGAGTAACATCGAGATACCCTTCATGGGTAGGCTATCGACTACGCCTACTTCAACCAGACCACGTACTATGTTCGAATCAAGAGAGATTTGGTGGATCGGTACGTTAATATACCTTCCCCCAATTCCGCGAATTATGACGGATTCTCCTGTTGCCGTCTGTGACTCGCATGGCATACTCTATTTTAAAACCAGCGATTGGGTTGCTCCAGTGTCGCGAAGGATTTTTACTTTCCGCCAATTCGTGTGGTCAGTTATCGGATATATCAGACCATCCGACACAAATGGTTGGAACTCTTCCCTGATTTTATCGCCGTCGTTCTCTGCATGGGGTTGGTAGGTGGTGATAAAGCCTTGCGGTTTACCAAGTGGTCTTTTCACCGAGTTCACATTTTTCCTTGTGGGGCAGTTCATTGCAATATGTCCAACCTTCCTGCAATAATAGCACGTTACAGGCCTATGTGTCTTTCATTTGATAGGTGGGTGGTCGGATCGAGTTGTTTGGGGATCTGTTTCTGATGTCAGGGGGTCGATATATCTTACTGTCTGGACTATGCCCTAAGCTGTGGGTAACGCTACTTGTTTTCCGGGAGTTCGAGCGGGTCTCGGATAATTTTAGGGGTTTATTTCCCTCGCATGCATGCGTCAGGGCGGACTCGTCGACAAGGATCGCCATTTCGTATGTTGTGTCGATCCGCCTCTCGTCCAGGAATAATTTTAGTTCACTAAGGAGGCAGCTCTTGAACTCCTCCATCAAGATCACTTGACGGAGTTTTTCGTAATCAAAGGTGGCATCTTTAGCCGAGGTCCACCTATTGAAATGAGTTTCTTTCTGACGGAAGAATTCGACGTATGTCTGGTCTTCTTCCTTTTGGCATGAGCGAAATCGTTGCCGATATGCCTCAGCCACTAACTCGTAACTATGGAGGATGGCACGTTTCAGGCGGTCGTAGTCGGTGCAATCTGCTAAAGATAGGGAGGTATATACTTCCTGCACTTTTCCTTTCAGCGCCGTCTGTAGCAGCATCGGCCATGCATCCCTGGACCATTTAGCGCTCAAAGCT